>NC_052053.1:29097379-29397379 GCF_903992535.2 Arvicola amphibius
CTTGCTGCACAGTTCCGGTGAGCCCTTCCTTCCCTGCACCATTTTACATGGTACCCACTCCAGGCTCACCCCTTCCCCGCATTTTCCATCTCACGTACTAGATTAGATATTTACCTCTTTCTCTAGTTTAGCCTTGATTATCTCCTGCTAGAACGTAGCTCACTAACAATCTCCCACCATTGTAGCTGTTATTAATACATACATACATACATACATACATACATATATAAATACGCACACACATAAAGTTTAATTTGAGGCACCAGAAACAATAAAACCAATGGTTCATTCACAGAAGTTCTTTCGTCATGCTTCTGTCTGTAAGGTATCGATAACATCTATGTCCGTAGACAAAGAAAACCAACACTCAAGATGTATCACGATGTGTTCCACAGCCAATAAGTAACATAATTGTTCATCATTGACCTATGAACATGTGAATCATGACTAATAGCTCTTACTGTTGGCATTAGGAACAGTTCATGGAACACTGCCCCCCAACCCGCTCCCAATTAAACTTTTAAGGAGAAGTTCTTGGGGTCCTCTTGCTTGTTCTAAGCTGTCTGGCCTCTGACTGGTACTTCAATACTTGGTCTTAGGTAAACACATAGCTCCAAAGAACATCCTTACCAGGGGTCCTTCTGCTCAATTTTTGTACGAATAACTGGAAAAGAGAATTTGCAAAGTGTTTCCAGGTCTCGATGAGATTTCCACTTCCTCTGAGGTCAGAGAAAGCATTAGAGCAGATTCTTGAAGCTCTTCTATCAGGTTTTAGTATGCTTTGAATTATTTAGTAGAAGGCCAAAGAACACCTTGGATTCCCAGTTTCTGTTTTCAGAGGATCTAGGGCAAGAGTCTTAAATTTGTTTCCATGTTCTAGGAAATCGAGTGGAAACTCTTCCTCCAGTCTTGGAGAAATGGTGTCAGGGACATTTCGAGCAACCCCCACAACAACAGGTGAGCGGTCTTGCTACCAAGCATTGGAGCATATAAGCCAACGTTATTACTGGTTTGGGAATAAAGGCTTGGTTGAAAATGTAAGGCTTCTTTTATTTAAGATTTCCTTGCTCATTTGAATTCTAGTTTGACTTGAAGTGTACTAATGATACAGAAATTCAAGTCATCAGTATAATTTTGAAAAATCTCATTCACCCCCTATACCCACTACTTCTCCATGTATAAACTAACCTCAAGTCCATTATTCTACTCAAGAACTCAAGGTACTTCAAGATTGTGAGGCCCGTAGATATAAAAGCTCATGGATTGTCACAACAATGTTCTGTATGTACATGAGACTTTAGCCCATCTTGGGACCAAGTTGTACATACTGGGGGGCATATAGCCCCCCTGCAGCCAAGATTACCTTGTCTTTATTATTGGATATCAGGAAGTTCCATTTGAGTCCCAGAATGGATGCAATGAAGAGACAGGGTATCTCAATAAAGCCTTCGTGTGTCTTTCGATATAATGAAGATGTTCTCCTAGAAAGTTCTCTCCTGTCACATTTTGTGACTCCTGAAAGCTAATTTCACTCTGGCCAGGAACTGAGGCTGTATGAGAGCCTCCGATATCACCAGCTCAGATGGCAGGTCAAGACTCTGCCATTCATGTCAATGCTGGGTGGATGCTGGGGCAGTTCTGGGGACTTGGTCCTTGTTTGTGAGGATTCATGCTGACTTCCAGGGCTGAGAACCAACCTGTCCCTCTAGGTTACCCCATGTAGACAGGACCTAATGCTTGGGTGACAGCAAAGCCACCTTCATTGGCTGTGGACTAGGTTCTGCCCTCTGTATGTTTGCTGGACACTGGGGCATTACAACAAACAGCCTTTCACTCTTCCAGCTGGAGAAATGCCTGAAGATCTGCCATATTACCTCGTGGTTCACCAAATGCACAAATACAGAACAATAGCAACAATAGCAACAGCAATCAGTAATGTCTGAGGTGGTAGTAATTTTGCTCACATTGTATTGTTTCTTTTTTATTACATTTCCTTTAGCCAACTTGCCCTCCACTTCATATGTGCCACACCCAATGTGGGCACCCATAGTTAATGGTTAGCTAACAATCTCCTGTATTGTTTGAGTGCCTGTGCCAACCTTTCACAGGAAATTGCGATGCCAGGTCATTGGTGCAGGGAAGAAGCGGCCCATATCTCATGTTCTCACAAGTAGCATGTCCATGGCGAAGTGGCAGGGCAGCGATCTGCTGAGTGGGTGCAAGGCCATCCTGGAGGACAGTTACAGGGTACCTTCTCCCAGCTTTTAAGCTCATGTGCTGTCGTTTGCAGAGATTGCATATTTTGATGTGGCTCTCATTGTTGTCTTTTAGCAAAACAGAAGCAGAAAGTGGTAAGTTGTGTTTCCTTTTCTAAACTCCTGCTAAGGTATCCTATCCGTACATGCCTGCGATGCTCCATGTCTGTGACCCACATACCTCTTGAGGGATGGGCCTCCTCGGTGGGGACCCTTAGGCATCACTTACTGTTCAGCCTGAGAATTCTGGATGTTGTGGCTGTCGAGGAGAGAGGCCCGGTCTCACCTTCTCACTCGTGTTGATGCGTCTTTTTCAGACGGAGCACATCCCTCCCTACGATGTTGTGCCATCCATGCGTCCGGTGGTGTTAGTGGGGCCATCTCTGAAAGGTTATGAGGTACAAGTTATCTGTTACTCTCCTTTTCTTGACCAAGAACCCTGGGGACCATCCTTCGGAATCTGACCCCTCCCAGGTCTGTTGACAGATAGGAAGTGGTAGAAGGCAGCTCACAGAAGGTGAAGACAGGTGGTGGGGGAAAGCCAGTAGAAACTAGATTAAACTCTGGAGAGCAATTAGACATTGCCATGTAATAAAGAGGAATGAAGGTTGTGTTGCATGACATCTCAGGTTTTGCTATTCTCACTTTGTGTTTGAATGGAAAAAAACAGGTGGGGTGTGATCTCTAAGTCTGAAGCTGGGCAACCTTCAGGCCAACTGACCCCCCTGCTAGGATGATGTCTGGAGGAAGGATGTATTCAGTAAACATTTGTTGAATGAGCTAAAAAAAACGTTCCTGGGGCGGTTCAAAAATTCTCATCTCTCTTTCTCGCTCCAAGATGGAAACGTCAGGTGATGAGCAGGAAAATTATGTACAAAAAAAAACCCTTTAAGTCTCAAATAGGGAGAATTCCCAATACGCTCAGACTCGGGTAGCTGAGCCCAGAGCTGACGCTGGAACTGCCCACTACCCATCACTAGAGGCAAGCATAATCCCGCCATGTGAAGATGGCCAGCCCTCTTTTGCGCAGCCAGTTTATGGTCTCCTTGGGGCAGATGGATATCCTAAGGGACATAGGAGGAGGGTTTGCCTGGGGTCCTGGTGAAAATTATGAATTCATTCTTCAGCACCCTGGAGAAGAACCAAGGGAGATATTAGCAACTATGTTTGATTATCTTGAAAAATCAGCCCTGGAGAACATCGGTAGCTGCCCCCTGGAGAAGCCTGGATGTGATGGGGTTTCTCCTCAGTCACTGTGCCCTTCCCTTCCACCTCTCTCACCGTTGACTTCTCTCTCTCTTTCTCTGTCTCTCTCTCTCCCTTTCTCTCTCTCCATGCGTTTGCCTCATTCTTTTTTCCCTCACCTCTGCGAAGGTAACAGACATGATGCAGAAAGCCCTCTTTGATTTCCTGAAGCACAGGTTTGATGGGAGGTGAGACATATAGATGTTTTTGTATTTTGATTTTTCTTTAACTGTAAAAGTGTGATAAATTGATTTGTGGATCTGTTTCCAATGACTACAGAAGTCCAGTGATTAAACTGAATTCAGTGTTCCAGGAGAGTGTTCACTGAAACAGCTATGAAAATACAAAGTATTGCATGAGGCCCCCAGGGACAAACAAAAGGAAATGAATCCATTTGTTGGGTGTAATGTATGTTTGTCTTTATTTTCTCGCTTACTAGTGAGTTCATACCGAACTGGTTTTCAGAAATTGGTTGAAAATGTCAATTTCTGATAAATACGATGGCTCACTGGTCATGCTGGCTGGTGTCTGGGAATTGTCCGTGTGTGTGATTTGAATGTCTAAATAACAAAGTGCTTTGCAAGCATGAAATGCTGGAAACAGCCTTCAACAAATAAATAAATTTCCTTAAAAGAGAAATGCAATCATCGCTTTGCCACAGCCTCCCGAGTGATAACTGAAAGACACTGTCTTTATTTGGATGCTATTTTTAGAAATACAACCTCGTGGTTTTCATAGGTATGTTTTCCATGTACCCCTCTATAAGCTATCATCAATACAGCCAAGCCCTCAAACAAGTTTGTGCTTCAGTTTTGTGGAAAATGTCTAGAGTTCCTAGGTTTTCTAGAAACGTGATTTAAAAAAAATCTGTATTGATTCAACAATGAAAACATGATTGTTCACAATGCGGAGTGTGTTCTGTGTAGAAACAAGCACCCAGAAAAGCTGAAGATTCATCAGAAGCAAGCTTACATAGTACACATCGAGAAGCCCGGGCAATGCATCCAGGTTATCACTTCACGCTGAATAATTCATTTTAAAAATGTTTAAAGGCTTTTAAATAGATTTTAGACTTTAATTTTAAGAAAAGGCAAGCACAAATTGTGTGTATATAAAACTTAAGCACAAGTATCTATAATTTCATACAAGTACTTTTTTGTGTTTATAATTTGTCAAAAGAAAAGCCTTCTGTGTAGTCATATGAAAATAATCACTGGTTTTTAAGACTAGACACAGTGTAAAGAAGCTGAGGGGATGGGGGAATAGTGCAGGGGGTAAGAGTGCTTGTTGTACGTACAAACATAAATCGCTGAGTTCAAATACCCAGCACGCACATAAAGCATAGCATTGCCTCTGCCTCAGTGCTGTGTAGAGATGAGAGCATCCCTAGGGCTTGCTGGCTTCCGGTTTCTGAAAGATGTTGTCTCAAATGAATGCAGTGGAGAGGGATAGAGCAGGAGTCTTAATGTCTTCCAGCATAGAAACCAGCCTTTCCCTCTCTCTCTCTCTCTCTCTCTCTCTCTCTCTCTCTCTCTCTCTCTCTCTCTCTCTCTCTCAAGACTAGGGAATTCATGTTCTAAAAATACATTGCAAAGAAACAGCTGAACCTGGACTCTAACTTAACAGTTATGGTCTAGTCCTGTTCTGTGTTCTGGGTCATAACCCTGACCCACGAGTGCCTCTGGATGGAAGGAAGCTAACACGAGAGGTCTGCTGTTCTTGTTGCATTTACACAGTTCCTTCAGCTCTACATAGATCGTTGGCTTTAACCTGGGGTGCCTTCACTGAAAGCTGTCCTGAGCAGTGCCCCCTTCTCAGATTCCATCACTGTCTTTGATCTGAGCAGATCCCGCCCCACAGGTCAGCCTACCCTGGTGTTAGGTTGTTCTGTTTCCAGGTGACATTCCTGTGAACAATGTTGCTGAAGGCACCAATGACAAATGAAGAAAGGAACACGGAGGGTTGGGCAAAGGGAAAGATGAATGGCTGAAAGACTGCTTCAGGAGAGCAGACTGATGTCTGTAACCCCAAGGCTGTGGAAGAGGGTGCTCATTGAGTTACAGCACAGAGGTGTCTGGAGTCAAGTAGAATCATCTGTTCCGTTCACCGAATCTACACTACTGAAGCATCTTTCAAATTAAAGATAGAATTAAAATTCCAATGCCAAGTTTTCACGGGGTCTGATGATGGCAGACAGTCTGGGGGAGGGGACCCAGTAGCAGCTCAAATGACAGCTGGAGACAGAGGCATTCCTGGCGAAGTCCTGGAGAGAAGTAGGTAGCAAAGATGGGAGTGGTAGAGGGATGAGCGGAGAGTACCACAGAAACGCCCAGGGAGCCCACTGGTGAGCAACTGCGGACGGTTGAGTAAGGCGGAAGTTGGCCCGGAGCTTCTCACAGATGCTCACGCGTCTTCTGTGTGGGGAATATTGTGCTTTGAGCTGTGACAATCTGCTGCGTTGTGTTTTTACCAATTAATAAAAGGAGGGAAAACAGCACATAGTCTTTAGCTGAAATCGGCCAAGAGAACAATTACACGGAAGGCTGACTCAGTGGACCGGCATCAACAGCACCGTCAAATGGAAGCCTGTTCAGGATTTCTTCGGCTGTGACTGCGGTAGGGGAGGCATCATCGTCAGGAGAATGGCTCATGCTTTTCAGAAAGATCAAAGAAGAAATCCGTTTGTTAAGAGGCTTTTTAATCCAGTACTGCTTTTCAGATCCCAATTCAAAATTAATTCAGTGGAGTAGATGAAACCCATCTGTTTGACTTTACCGGAAGCAAAAGCTTGGATGGCTTTCCTTTTGACTCCTTAGAAGTATGAGTCACTTTAGACCTATTCCTTACTCCATTTGTTTGAGTCTAACTGTAGCATTTGTGGGGGGAGAAGTAGTACTACGTAGCTCCCAAGGATCTCTCGTATATGTCAGTGTGGAATTGATTCCTGTCAGTGGATTATGGAACGAGTAAGCCTGGCAGTCTGCTCCAGTGGCATTCAGCCTGCAGGAGACACAGTGGGAATCATGTGTCTCTATCCATAACACAGACACCCCCGGGGGCTGGGTTGTGGTTGATCCACCACTGTCCGGCTGCGGAACGGCCTCACCAGCTGCAGTCTGCTGGCTTACGCCACACATTTCCAGTTCCCCCCCAAAATTAGTCATCTAGGCTTTCAGTTTTTTAAAATTTCTTTTTATTAGCATAGATTCACCGTACACAGCACTGGGGTTCCTAAAGACAGCCTTGAGCTTTTCTGACTGCCGAGTAGTAGCTCTATAGCGTCATGTCATGGCCTATGTGGCGCCTAGAGGGATAGGGTCCTAAAATAAAGGGGACTGTAGCTCAAGGAGCGTGTAATCTAAAACGAACAAGCAAAACAAAACAACCCCAAATTGTCAAGTAGGAAAGAATTGGAAAGAGAAGAACTTAAGCATACCACTTAGGGAGGTGCTGAAACTTAGAACTCAATTATTAAGGAAAGGAAATGGTCAGCTGATGACATCACAAAGCAGCCCCACCACGTAAGTATGATAACTGTTTGCCCCAACAGTTCACAAATGGAAAAGAGAAACTTCTACCTCAGAACCAATCTGTCTTTCCTCTCGGCCCCTCCCGCGATTCTTTCTTCTAGAGCTGGTCTCAAACACTATATAATGGAACATTTGTGTGCCACCTTGAATGTTTAAATTAATAGATTTGATTACGTCGAGTCTTACTGCCTTCCTCAAAGGTTCCTGCTGTATGTATAAGGCTCACCAACTCTGGGACAGGAGAGCCCTTGCTAATGGACACTAACTTCTGGAGACAAGATATGAGGAAACTTCCTCACGAGTCTCTGGATTTTCAACAGCTGCTTTACTTGATATTTACACACACACACACACACACACATATTTGTGTGTGTAGCACCATAACCAAGGCAATATTCATTTTTGTATGTATGTGTGTATGTATGTATGTATGTATGTATGCATGTATGTATGTATGTATGTATGTATATGTGTGTGCGTGTGTGTGCGTGTGTGTGTGTGTGTGTGTGTGTGTGTATTTTTGAGGCACGGTCTCATTATGTAGCCTTGGATAGCCTGGAAGTAGCTATGTAGACCAGGCTAGTGTCGACCTCCCAGACAACTACCTGCCTCTGTCTCCTTAGTGCTGGGATTAAAGGTGTGTACTGCCACATCTAGCCCTCTAAGGCAACTTCTGTAGAAGGAAGGGTTTATTTGGGGCATACCTTTCTAGAGGGCTAAGAATCCATTATGAGCATGAAGGGAAGCAATGTGACAAGCAGGCATGGTGGCTGGAGCTGGCAGCTGAGAGCTGAGGGCTCTCATCTTGAACCATAAGCAGGAAACAGAAAGAGTGGAACTGGGAATGTCACGTGACTTCTGAAACCTCAGAATTGGCCTGCAGTGATGTACTTCCTCCAGGAAGGCTACATCTCCTAAGCCTCTCCAAGCAGTGACTCCAACTAGGGACCAAGTATTTAATGTCTGAGAATATGGGGGACATTTAAAACCACCATAAATGCTAAGAACAGTCATTTAAGAAATCAGTTTTATGTAGTGCCTTCTTTGCCCTTAGCACTAATACTCTGCGATACTGAGGACAAATCTATCCCCACTTTATTGATTAAGGGATGGAGGCTCAAAAATGCTATAACTTTGTCCTTGAGCATGGAAATCAAAAGAACGCTAGAGGGGACCCTGGGGTCTTCCTGTGCCTTCCTTCCTGTTCATCCTGCTTTGGAACACTTTGCCCGTCAGCACTAGAAATTTAAAAATATGTATTATGCTGATTTGGGCTTCTTACTAATTAGCCAGAATAGAAATAGATCTTCCTGCTGTTACATTAGCAACATGGGAATACTAATTTTTTTTGAATGGGTATCACAACTGCAAGAACTTCCCATAGAATATCTGCGGAAAGGCAGATGGCATGGTTCTGCAGATAGAGGCACCTGCCACCGAGCCTGGTGTCCTGAGTTCTATCTCTGGGCCTCACACGGTGAGTGGAGGGAATGGACTCCTACAAGATGTCCCCTGGCCTCCACTGGCACACTGGCATGCGCATGCCTACTGCCCCTCCCATATAAATGAAAATGTAAAGACAAAAATTCAGAAAACGAATGATGTCACCAACTTTGATGAATTCTAAAGGAGGAAACGTGCAGACTTGGTGGATTTAGGGACTGCTTTTGGGGTTTTAGGGACACTAGCTGCTATACCCTGACTTGAGGGGAACTAGACTCCTGCTGCCCAGTAACTGCTGGCACTGCCTAGACGGGGTTGCCAAGGGAACACTTGGGGAAAGGTACCAAGATGCATGGTCGATGAGGAAAACAGAGAAGCTGGAGACATACCATTAGTTTAAAAGCATAATCAATTAGGAGACACTCGATGGTGAGTGCAGTCCCTTTGCTGACGGAGCTTGTACTTCAAAAGAAAGAAATCAAGGTCTGGTATCCACCTTTGGTAAAGTATCTTTATAGACTGACTTCTAGAGTCAGAGTCAGCCCTTTCTGGACTATACTCCAAGCGTGTGTATTTTTGCTAACAGCCAACATATGTTATCAATGGAGTCTTTTATTAGAAAATAAAATGAGAAAAGGAACATTTTGTCGCCCTCGGCATTTTGTCTATTTTTAACATTCAAAGCAGCTTCTTCTGTGTATGTTTGACACTGGTTGTATTTGAATGGCTATGTGAAAGTGATTTTGTATCCCGGGGAAACATTTGCTGATGATTTCTTCAAAATTTAAGAACCAGGAATTACTATTTGGCTTATGAAGAGCTAGGAAATTTTGGCAAGGCAGAAATCATTTTTCTGGAAAGTTGACTCCTGTCCTTCTTTGAGTCGGTCCACTTGTCTATAGCTCTATACTTGGGTTGTTCTAGAATATGACAGTATGTTTCCATCCGGATGTTCCATTCTTTAACAAACAAGAAGCCCAGAGCCCCAACTAAACAGAAGATCTCATTCTGTGAGGAAAGAGTGCTACCCAGGAGACCCTGCATCTCAGAGCTGCCTGAGCGAGGTATGGCAGCTAAGGCCTGTCATCCCAGCGCTCAGGACACTAAGGCAGAAGGCCTGAGGACTGCTGCAAGCTTGTGGCCAGCTGGGCTGCAGAATGAGACTGTCAAGAAAAAGGAGAAGACGGAGGAGGAGGAGGAGGAGGAGGAGGAGGAGGAGGAAGAAGAAGAGGGGGAGGAGGGAGAAGAAGAAGAAGGAGAAGAGGAGGAGGAGGAGAAAACCTGCAGTGGAAAACTCAGATATGGGGCTCTCATGTTTTAAACCTGGTCTGAACCCACACTGTGCTCTCAGCAGGGCCAGAGTTGTAAGCCTACACCTGGTGGCTTAGCTCATCTTAGAGATTTGTTGTACTGGGAAACAAAACTCAACTGAAAGGGAGTTGTCCAGCCACGTAACTAAGCCTCTTCCTGTGTTCGAGGCCTCCTAGACTGTCATTGCCTGGAATAGACCAGTGGATTTTTTTCTGTGTCTCAGTTTCCTTCTTGGTAAAATATAGAAGTTCTTATACCAGTGTTTTCTGATGTCATCTAGCTGTCAGAGTTTCCTTTCTTACCTTCACTTTCTCTTTTAAAAAACGATGAATTCATGAGGGAGCCCCATTTAGAGGACAGAAATGTGGAGGGCCACTCACGTTTGCACTCACAGTGAGTGGTCCCTGGGCTATCTCTGCACAGCTTTGGAGTCTATGCAAGGTAATTTAAGGCTGCCTCAAACAGTCATCAAGTCATATAGATTCAAAATGTTAAAACATTGCAGTGTTCCAAGCCCCTGCAGCTTACAAATGCAGCAGCCCAGGCCAGCCCCAGTTGGCTTCAGCATCCTGCTGGAACTCCTGCACACCCTGTTACTCTAAAGGCCTGACTTTTTAAGTTAGGCCTTATAGTGGGTCCCTATGTTTCTAGTATAAGGGAGCCTGAGGCAGGAGGAGGATGAATGCAAAGTTATCCAGCTACACATAGTAAGACCCTGCTTAATTTTGTTTGTTTGTTTCGAAGCACTTATGAAAAGGACAATTTTGGGATCTCCCCAAAGCTCCTAGTACCTTCATCTCCAGACATTAAAATGTCAGATATTAAAATGTCCTGAAACAGCAGTGAGAGGGTATGAAATTCTGCTGTGCTTTAACCTCAAAGGAGTTTGACCCTGGAGGAGAGGAAGTCTACTCTGAGGATAAAGGGAAGTGATGCTCCCCTTTCTGAACTCAGCCAAGCCGTGTGGATGAGGGTAGGGAAGGCCCATGGGTCTCTGTAAGTGGCCTAGGCAGACCAGCTTTGAATTCTACAGATAATAACTGGGAACTGAGCCGTCTCCGTTAAAAATTATTTTAAAGTCTACATCCTTTCATTTGAGAATGCATAATTCCGGTTGCTTCCCTCGCTCCACACAAAGTCTATCCTCTCTTCTTCTGTGACTGTAAAGTGTGCTCTACCTCACCAAATGCCAGTCTCATGCGCCCACCGACTTCCGCTATTGGGCTGGCGAGTGCCCACCAGATGTGGTCAGATCCTGTGCACACATGTGAGGCTCCTGGGCCTGCAAAGAAAGAAACTGTATTCCTCACCTCCTTGCTTGCAAAGCTCCTCTTGGACCTGTGGAGAAATGCTCCATGTATCGGGGATTAACAACAGAGCCAAGAAACGCAACATAGCGACCAACTGGTTCATTTTTTTTTTTTTTATTGTGATCAAATGAAGCTTTCCCTCTTTGGCCAGCAATGCTGGGTGGGGGGGGGGGGATCTGTTGCGGGCCTTGTGCAAGAGCAAAGCCACTGTGAATTCGGAGGAAACTGTAAAGCTATTTCCTAGAAAGAGCGTGGCTAATTCATGTTTTGATTCCCTCCTGGGGTGGTGTGTGTTTTAAAGGCAACTTGGCCGGGCAGGCCATAATGGAGGGAGTACATTTCCACTGGAGTGGTTTTTGGCTCAAGAGCCAAAGCCTGCCGTCATCCTGCCCTGTCTGTGTTTTCATACGAGCCAGAGCCTGTTCAAAATCCTTGTGGCCGATGTTTACTGTACAGTGCTTCCTCTATAGTGTGTAAAATGGCGATTGAGCGCTGTGCCTGTAAATTGCTCAGAGAGCCGCATAACATGTTTTCCTAGCTTATTCTGTTCTGTGCTCCTCTTCCTAGGATATCAATAACAAGAGTGACAGCTGACATTTCTCTTGCTAAGAGGTCTGTCCTCAACAATCCCAGCAAGAGAGCAATCATTGAACGCTCTAACACCAGATCCAGCTTAGGTAAGAGGCATTCATGCAGGCATGGGGGGTATATGTGGGGAATGTCTTGCCCAGCGTGGGTGCTGTCCTGTATGGAGACGTGTTGGGTATCTGTAGAGAGAGCCAGCCAATGGATAGGAGAGGGGCAGAGTCCTGTAGCAGCTAGAGCCCCTCTCTCAGTTCTAATCTGTTAGCTACGCTGCAGTCTGGTGGGAAAAAATGGCCTTCTCAGGATCTTCTGTTCAGTTGCTGCTGAACCATAGGAAACCACCCATTTCCTTTTCCCCAAATGTCACAATAAGGCTTCTGTCATAGCTGACACACAGCTGGCATGAAAGGAAATGCGATGTTGAGAAGGGCATGATATGATGTGCTTGTATGTACTGGTGTGCCCAGAAGGGCCATCCCTTTCAGTAGAAATGGTGACCGTCAGGATGAACATGCAGGAAACCTAAACCTGTCTTTTCTGGGTGCTTTTTGAAAAACATGTTAAATTCCTTCCATAAGGGAGAGAGAATAAAAGGTTGTAGGTGGGTTGGGGGTGTGAATAGAAGTGAGTCACTTTGGGAAATATTGCCTTGAACCCATGGGGGAAAAGTAGTAACAGTTTTGGAAGCTGAGTGAGGGTATGCATACCTATAATCTCAGCACATGGGAAGGAGAGTCAAGAGGATCAGGAGTTCAAGGCCAGCCTGGACTACCTAAGACCTTGTTTCAAAAGCAAACCAACACCAGAGTCAACTCAGGCATAAGGAGCATCACCAGTCCCAAAGATGCTGAAACTATGCGGTCTAGTGGTAGACTGTTCACTAAGGGCCTCTGGCACTGGAGTTTCTGACTGTCCCAGCTTTGCCTGCCTGTAGCAGATTTATGAAGAAGCTTCCATTAGAGCCCCCCCCCCCCGAGAACCTGTCTGAGTAGCCAAGACAGTTGGTTTTCTTGAAGAAAATACACTAGGTAGATAAAAATGCCTTTGTCTTCCTTGTGCCTATAATTTGCTTATTATGCTCCCTATACATGTTTTCTAAACACTGGGCTCACCCTGCTGTGTGATCCGGCCTTGCCCCATCTCCCCAAGCTCCACCGCTGCTTATGCTGCAGTGCCACAGGCCAAGGGCCTTGTGTTGTTTCAGCAGTAGGTATGAACCAACATGCCAGCTCATTGCTGCTGCAGAGTAAACAAAACCCAGGAATTTCTGAGTTACCTGAACCGAGACGAAGAGTGCCCTGTGGGTTCTGGTCCTGGAGCAGTCCAGTTTGTGTTGCTGCCTTTTAGTTCCTTGGGAAAATCGCTAAATTCTATTTTACATTATTTTATGATAGCACATGAGACTCGAAACTAAAATGATAAAAGATATGAGCTTGTTCCATTATAGTTCTGCCTAGAAACTCCTTTAAAACTGTGGCAGTCTATAGCACCAATAGAGGGCCTACTCCCACCCCACCCCCACTCTTGTTCCTTCTGCTAAGCTGGCTGCAGTAAAAACTAACTTTATTTTCAAATGCCCTTATTGAGAAAAAGTTTTAAACTGTTTCTGACATGCTAGGAAAAAAATGAATGTGATGAATGTGTGTTTATGATTTCTAACAAATGCAGTCTATTATTTCATAAGAATTTGGCAAGGATTTCCTTAAATAGATATCCTGAAAACGCCACTGGGAAAATTAATCTGAAGCCTTTCAGGACATGGGTGTTTAATGATGTGAAGGCGATGTGTGTTTTGACTCTTTGAATTAAAATTATTTTTAAAAAAGATGTGTGTGTGTGTGTGTGTGTGTGTGTGTGTGTGTGTGTGTGTGCGCGCGCGCATGCCTAAGGAGGCCAGTGAAGTTGTTTTGCCCCCTGGAGCTGGGGTCCAGGTGGCTATGAGCTGTCTAATGTGGATGCTGGAACCGAGCTTGGTCCTCTGGAACCAAGTGCCTTAACTACTTGCCCATTTCTCTCTCCTCCACACTCAGACTTTTTAATGTAGATCATGCATTAAATGTCAGTGATTCTTTAAGAAATAAGAAACTTTTGCTTTTATGCAAAGTCTTCTATTAGTAGAATCTAATCATTTTGGGCATGACACACTACATCAGCTGATTAATAAAGTATATAAAGGATTTTCTTTTTTGAGACAATATCAATACAGAATGCAGTCTGGGCTGAAACTCTCTGTGTTTCCCAGGATGACCTTGAAGTCATGGTCCTTCTGCCTTGGTGTCCTAAGTATTGGGATTCCAGGTATGCGCCACCACGTCCCACTTAAAGACCTCTTAAATTTCAGAAAAAACATGTGTTTGGTCATGTGTTTTACCTCTCTCTCTCTCTCTCTCTCTCTCTCTCTCTCTCTCTCTCTCTCTCTCTCTCTCTCTCTCACACACACACACACACACACACACACACACACGCACCCGTACACACACACCAGAAGGAGAGTTTGTAAACCACACACAGCAGCACACACCTGTCATCTCAGTACTTGGGAGGTGGAAGCAAGGGGGTCACAAACAGCTTGGGCTACATAGCAAGGCTCTGTCCCAGAATAAATTAAAGCAAGTGGATTGCTTCAGGCACTTGAAAAGAACTAGCATTTTTATATGACCAATTTAGAGGACATGGCTATGAGTCATCTGATTGTTACATCCGGCCAGCTAGGTGTGAGTCAAGATGCAGGACAGCATGTTAACATGATCTGTGCGTGTGTGTGTGTGTGTGTTATACTTATGGTAAATATACCTTAGGCAACTCCACTGTATCTAAAGCTTAAATTCAGCTAGACTTGGTAATCTACTGGTTGTCTGAGGACACTCACAACAGTTAGTGAGGATACAAAAGTGTGTATAACAGTCAAATCAATACAGTTTTCAGGTGTTTTTTTTTCTTCCAAAACACAGTCTACAGAATGTTAAAATATAAACTATTGACAGAAATACTTCAATGTCACTTTAAGTCGCTCTAATGTGTTTGCTAAATGCCGTTCTCATTCAAAGCAACCTCGAAATGGAACAACCGTGGCTATGTAAATATCACCATGTTAGGCTGGGTGTACGAAGCAAGCCAAGAGAGCTGGCTTAAGTTCTTATGCCAATTGTTTTATTCTATGCTCAATTTAATCTTTAGAAAAGAGTTTTAAAAAGATCAGACATTGTGTGGTGCACACCTTTCATCCTAGCACTTGGGAGCCAGAGGCAGACAGACCTTTGTGAGTCAGAAGCCAGACTGTTGCCATAACTAGTTCCAGGACAGCTAGGACTACATAATAGACTTTGTCTCAGAGAAACAAAAAAAGAATTTGATAAACATGTCTATGAAAGTTCAGAGCCCTTTGTTCTGCAGTACGGACACACACATTTGAGAGCTTATACTATTTCTTTTTAGTATAAATAATAATTATTGAGACTAACCATTTATTGTCTCCCCTTTTAGCGGAAGTACAGAGTGAAATCGAAAGAATTTTTGAATTGGCGAGATCTTTGCAACTGGTTGTTCTTGATGCAGACACCATCAACCACCCAGCACAGCTTATAAAGACGTCCTTAGCCCCCATCATTGTTCACGTGAAAGTCTCCTCTCCAAAGGTAAATCCCTACATTCCTGTCTATGGGTTTAGAAGCTTCCTCCCTGAGGTTCGTTTGTGGGCAGAAAAATGTCTCCAGAGTCAGTTAATGGGTACATTTTAAAACAGTACTCAAGTTCTAGGGACTTGAGGGTAGCTGAGAATAATAATAATAATAATAATAATAATAATAATAATAATAATAATAATCTTCTCTGAGAAGCTCCTCCCTGCTGTCAGAGATGATAAAATCCAAACAAGAACACAAGGAAGGAAAACAAAAAGTGGACCCTGGCCTTTCATAAGTTGTGCATTCCCTGTTGGCAAATTTCCTGTATAATATTGATTCTTGAGTCACCTACAGTCTCTGCCCAGGCCAGACAGGGAGGACATAGTCCAGGAAAATGCCTTCTGCAAGGTAAAGGATTGCTGTGTAAGCATCTCTCACAGAAACACTGCAGCCCTCGTCACTTGTGTAGCTGGGTTCTTTGGGGAATATAGTGCTTTACTGGTTAAGCACGAAGGGTCACATAAGCTACCAGAATGACAAGAACAGGAAATGACCCAGACTGCACTCTTGATCTTGATGTCCTTTTAGTTTTACATTTACTTAGTTATTTTTTTAATATCTCTCTCTCTCTCTCTCTCTCTCTCTCTCTCTCTCTCTCTCTCTCTCTCTCTCTCTCTCTCTCTCTCTCTCTCTCTCTCTCTCTCTCCCATTATAGTTCTGCCTAGAAACTCCTTTAAAACTGTAGCAGTCTATAGCACCAATAGAGGGCCTACTCCCACCCCACCCCCACTCTTGTTCCTTCTGCTAAGCTGGCTGCAGTAAAAACTAACTTTATTTTCAAATGCCCTTATTGAGAAAAAGTTTTAAACTGTTTCTGACATGCTAGGAAAAAAATGAATGTGATGAATGTGTGTTTATGATTTCTAACAAATGCAGTCTATTATTTCATAAGAATTTGGCAAGGATTTCCTTAAATCTCTCTCTCTCTCTCTCTCTCTCTCTCTCTCTCTGTCTCTCTCTCTGTGTGTGTGTGTGTACACTTGTGCTGTCAAGCATATATGTGGGGTCAAAGGACAACTTGTGGAAGTACGTTCTCCCCTCCCACCGTGTAGGCTCTCAGGATTGAACTCAGGTCACCAGGCTTGGTAGTGTTCACCTTTCCCCACTGAGCCCGCTCACCGTCCTCCCTCTTGTTTTTAAATAGTGATGGTGTTCTAAAAATAGATATGAAATAGATACCCATGAGAGGCATTATCTGTCTGTTTGCCTGTCTGTATGTTTTGCATCCGGGACCTCAATTTCCCCTCCCTCCTCTCCTCCTGTCTCCTCCCCCAGCCTCCCCTCTGCACCCCGCTAATCCACCAAGAGACATTATCTTAACCGTTCTTTTCCAGCACCTCCTAGAATGTAGTTGGTTTGCCTAAATGCTTGTTCAACTCCCCACCCAAACCGTGGTCTTCTGTGGTCAGAGAAAAGCCTAAAGAAGCTGTGGCCTGTTATAGTTCACAAGTTCTCAGCATCCTGGAGGGAACTGCTCCTATACTGTAACTGTGGGAATTCCAACCACTACCGGTTAACTCTGGGGTGTGACTAGAACACACTGGCCTTGCCTCAACCACTGGAAGTGTCCTTGACTCTAGCTGCTGGGGTACCAAGAATCCTTTGCAGTGAGGCTAGGTCACTGCTACCTTCACTGTCCCATTGCCATGGTGTCTGGAAGTCCAGGGTCAGGGACTTGTGTGGACCTGTGCACTGAGGTATCAGAACTTCATAAAGTAGCACTGTTGAAGTAGAGAGGGCCCCGCTTCAACCTAAACAAAAATAATGACCAAAGGCATAGATATCGTCTGTTTTATGTGTAACAGTGTTCCAACATAAATGTTTTGCCTAGGTTTCCATGCCTGAAATAGTTTGATTAATATAAAATTAAACCAAATATCTCATTAAATATTGAAAAATATGACTGACATACACAAGTGATTTTGATATTTATCTGACATGGGGGTAATGAACTGAAATATTACTGAACCAAATAACATCAAAATGTTGACTCAACATAAACAAGGTCAGACAAGCCTTTTCCCCTTGACAGGAAGTTCTGACATCTGAAAGAGACTTACAAATCTAGGTGGGAAGTGAGGCTGTCTGTCACTAGGACCCCACAGGGAGCTGGGAGAGGATAGACATGCCCAGTCCACTCTAGGCCCACAGTGAGGTGGGCAGCGTCACCATGGAGATCCTAAGTGTGTGATTGCTCACATTGTAGGGCCTCCTTACTAGTCCTCAGGGTTACATGCGCGGTAGGAAACAATCCCAGTGTGTTTGGCTTTCTTTCAACTCATTGACAATGACTCGGGCTCCTGTTCTCCTCTCTCAGGTTTTACAGCGGCTGATTAAATCCAGAGGAAAGTCTCAGAGCAAACACTTGAATGTTCAACTGGTGGCAGCCGATAAACTGGCCCAGTGCCCGCCTGTAAGTAAAATCTGTTCTGTTTTAATCACTGAAGGCTAGTTCCTTTCCATATCAGCCTGGTGGCTTTTATTCTACAGCAGTGGTTCTCACACTGTGCATTGTAACCCCTCGGGGGCTTGAATGACCCTTGCACAGGGGTCGCCCAAGACCACAGGAAAACCCAGATATTTACATTATGATTCCTAACAGTGGAAAAGTACAGTTATGAAGTAGCCATGAAAATAAATGTATGGCTGGTAGTCACCACAACATGAGGGACTGTATTGAAGGGTCGCATCAGGAAGGCTGGGAAGCACCGCATAGGCGTGGTGAGGGATTCTTGCAGTGAGCTGCTACTGTTCCATTGGGTGGGCTCAGGCTTCCCGGGCAGGATGACGTCTGCCTTGGGAGAAGTGAACTCAAAGTCTGAAACCCCGCTGTTCCTCCTACTTCCTTGATTCCGTCGCCAGCACTTGGGTGCCATGTCTAGTCATGGAACACTTGTAAGAAAAGAGCAAAGTAAAATACGCCAGCTTGGCTTTCTTTCAGCTTTTCTGCCAGAAGATTCTGGTGGGCAAGAAAAAGTGTGAGGTGGAAGGTCAAAACTGGCTTGCAGCTAGAGCGTCACCGTGTTTATAACAGGTGGAGGGATCGATGGCTCGGGGTGAAAACTGTACGCTGCCTGGTGTCGTTGCTAAGAAACACCTGCAGGGTTAGAAGGTGTACCTCGGTGGGCTGGGAAGGGTGGCTGTTCTCACAGGCTCTCAGGCCGTGGTAGTTAGTCATGTCTGTGCTTGGTCAATTGACTCATGATTGCTGTGCCCAGGTTTCTCTAAAAGAAATAACGTCTTCTTGGTGGCTTCACTAGATTTTAAAAAATATTTATGTTAAATATATTGTATTAAATATATGATATAAGTAGTACATGTTTGTATTTTATTTATATTTATGCTCTGTGAACGCAGAGGATCTGATTCAAGTACTTGGAGAAGCGACACAGCTTGGCTATTCAAGCACAGACGAGTTAGATAAACCTGATCAGGATGCCTGCCGCACAAGGTTAGGGTAAAAATTCAAAAAGCATGAGTGCGCGTGTGTGGAAACATTCTTAGAATAGTGCCTGGCACGTAGCCGCTACGCCGCCCAGGCGTATCCTGCGCTACGCTGCATCTAGTCCGCTGGGCTCCATCCATCTTGGGGTCACTGCTGTATCGCGCTTCCCTGTCATAGTGGGTTCATGTGAGCAGAGGGAGTGAGCAGAGGGAGTGACGAGAGAATGAAAGGCTGGGCGGGCCTGAAAGGCAAGAACAATGATACATCCTTTCGTTAGATACTTAACAAGGGCCAGGGGGCTCCCTCGATGCTTTCTATAGATCATCTGTAATCTTTGCCGTGCGCTTGTAAAATACAGTCTAACCCCCTCTTTGTGGCTGGGGCAACTGAAAACAGAGCTCATCAATGAATTTTTTGAGATCATTCGGCAAATTAAGATTAGAAGTGAATCTGTCTGACTTCAAAGCGGTTTCTTCTTCTCCCCAGCACAGCCCCTGCGCGCCCCCCCCCCCCACAGTTATCTGGTTACCACCCGCAGATAAATCCAGAGCTCTCTATGTTAAGACGTTTAAAGCCACATTGCCTACTAAGGAAGTTGCTTACAGGGTGGAATGTTTGATTAAACACCGAGATACTATAAAAAAGCATATGCCAGGCCGGGCGGTGGTGGCACACGCCTTTAATCCCAGCACTCGGGAGGCAGAGGCAGGCGGATCTCTGAGTTCGAGGCCAGCCTGGTCTACAAGAGCTAGCTCCAGGACAGGCTCTAGAAACTACAGGGAAACCCTGTCTCAAAAAACCAAAAAAAAAGAAAAAAGCATATGCCATCCAACCTCTGGCCCTGTAATGTTTCACGGTTGAAGAGAAATGATCTTTACTGGACAGTTATTGAAAGCCAAGAACTGTGCAATTCTTTCCACGTTTTAGGACAGTCTTAGAATGGTAGTTATAATTGGCATAAATGGTAGTTATAGTATGGCATTTTAGGAGGCAGTCACTAAAAATGGGAATATAATTGTAAGAGATTTATTGGGGGAAACCTATTTTCTCTTTAAGTCAATTTATTAGCCCTTGGTCAAAATAATTTCTGGAGACAATAATTTATGTCCTATTAAAATTGAGGTATTTGAGCTGCTGAGGACATTCCTGAAGTTTTTAGAGTCAAAGCGTGGGCTTCAGCAGCCCTAGTAAGCAAGGTCCCACCGTGACCTATGCAATGTGTGCCGACTGAAGGAACAAGTAATGAACAGCGAGGATCATGGTTCAGTGTGGCCACACTGCAAGCAAGAGCAATGAGACTGGTGGTGAAGTCCACCTTCAGGGCGCTGGCCTGAAGTTTAGGCTTAAATAAGGGACAGGAGTTCCTGGTCACGGTGTGGCCCTGCCCATCGTTGACACATCAGCTTCTCCATCTGTCTTACTATCTGTCACCTGTGAAAAGCTTCCTCTCAGAGGACAAGCTTTTCCTCTGACACCTGGACTTCAGCCTTTGCCTCCACCAGCAAAAAAAAAAAAAAAAAAAAAAAAAAACTGAGAAAATGCCAATCCCTTGGAGTCCGTTGTTTCAGGAGTCTGATAGTCCAAGAGAAGTGTCTCTTTGGCACGCCTTTCTTCATGCCAGGAGGATTACAAGGGGTCTATGCTACCTATGGCATATTGCTACCTCTGAGATAGGTGGGACCAAAAATAGACGCATTCACATACTTACATATAAGCCACACTGTGGTCTTGTCCCCAGGTTAGTAACCTCAACCTGCCAGGGTCCCTGGGGGGACAGCCCTCCTCTATCATATTAGCAGGACAGACACATCTGTCTTATTTTGAATAATTGGTCAGCTAGCCTGGCACTGTCAACAAGCAGTCTGAATAAGTAGTTACCTTGTGCTTCTCTGACCATGTGGTAGTATGTTCACGGACTTTGTCGTTCTGGAAAAGAATTGTGCACTCTATTTTGGCCCACATGAAGAAAATTTCAGATTACAAAAACTAGGAGCAATTTAAAAATGTGTCTGCATTTATCCCTTTACTTCAAGACCGTAATTATCACTGTCACCCAGAGACTGGTTGTCACTGTGCCATTTTAGTTCTGTTAGGAGAGGCTGCAGCTCGCTTCCTTGCCGTCTGTGTCTCTAGTCTGCCAGCAGATTCTACTAGCAGGGTCTCATCCTGCAGTGATATTACAGGCAGCGGGTTTTAGAAAGTGACCTCTCAATGGACACAAGAAAACTTAACTTTCTGTAGCTAGAATGGTGATTCTAGTGCCAGGGACTATTGGCGTGAAGGAGAACCACACAGAGTTTCCTGCAGTATGCGTCTTACTGTTGGGGTCTATGGGATGATGTCAGCTGATATTGGGAAAAGAATGCTGGATCCAAAGATGTTTGAGAAGATGCTAATGCAAACACAGGTCATTGGGTTTCTTTGTGCAGAAACCCCATTGTGCTAACATGCTCTTTGTAGCTCCTGTAGAATGGAGGATATCCCGTGCTTCTCGGTAATGTGTCTGCAGGTCTTTTTCCACAGAACAGCCTGTGGGTTTAATGTTTCATGGAACACTTAAAAGGAAATACAATTCTGTTCCACTCTCCTCATTTTACAAGTAAGGCCACTGAGACCAGGAAGAGGTGATCTGCCTTCCCAAAAGTCAGAGACCTTGGGCAATGATAGCATATCTATGTGTCTTAATCCAGGGAGGCTCTAGAGCAGTGGTTCTCAACCTGTGGGTCACAACCTTTGGGGAGATCAAATGACTCTTTCATAAGGGTCATCCCAAGACCACTGGAAAATACAGATATTTACATTATAAGTCATAGCAGCGGAATTGCAGTTATGAAGTAGCAATGAAGATAATTTTAGGGTTGGTGTCACCCACAGTATGAGGAACTGTATTATGGGCCACAGCATGAGGAAGGTTGAGAAGCACTGCTCTAATAGTAAATGCAATGTGTTGGTTACTACATCTATTAGGGCTTCTGTTGCTGTGATAAAAACACTATGACCAGCCGGGCAGTGGTAGCGCACGCCTTTAATCCCAGCACTCGGGAGGCAGAGACAGGCGGATCTCTGTGAGTTCGAGACCAGCCTGGTCTACAAGAGCTAGTTCCAGGACAGGCTCCAAAGCTACAGAAAAACCCTGTCTCGAAAAACAAAAAAAACAAAAAAAAACACTATGACCACAAGCAACTTGGGGAAGAAAAAGTTTATTTCATCTTAAAGCTAGTCCCCCTCATCCAGGGAAGTCAGGGCAGGAACTCAAGTCAGAAACCTGGGAAAATGAACTAAAGCAGAGGCCACAGAGGAACCCTGCTTGCTGGATTGTTCCTCTCTGAACCTGCTTTCGTATAGCACCCAGAAACATCGACACAGGGCTAGTACTGCCCACAGTGAAATGGGCCTTACACATCCATTGTCAATCAAGAAAACCTGTGGAGGCATTTTCTCAGTTGAGGTTCCCTCTTCCCAAATGACTCTCGTTATGTCGAGTTGCCATAAACCAGCCAACATACTGCCCGTTGTCTGGAAGAGAGAATACTGGACTCCATGGGTAAGGCTTTTACTAGAAGGGTCAATAAACATTTTAGTTAAGGACCAGGTAGTAACTAATTTAGGTTTGTTGAGGCTGAGGCTAGTGAGGATCCTTTCTAAAACAATTCAGCTTTGCCTTTGAGTAGCCATGGTCATCATACATGTAAACCACGGGATGTGCTGGACTTCATTCAAACTTCGTAGAAATAAGAAGTTGAACTAATGCAGCCGAAAGAAATTGCCACACTTCTTCTAGGTCAAGTTTTGTTATCTATTAGTGCTCTAATAATCAAATGGCTCTAAACGTGGCAACTTCAAACGGTGGCTGGTAGGTAGCATTTTATCTGATGACTGACAGATCTCTCAGCAGGGTTGAGTAGAGGGACTCAGCCAATTCTTCCTTTCCACTTGGTCCAGGGCCTTTGTCATGAACTCTTTTCTGTAGGGTCATGGGTTCTCACGCTGTACCCTTATGATAAAATACAGTCTCCTAAGGACTCATTTTAGCCCAACCCAGCATCTCTACAACATTCCGCTGATCAGAGTGCTCACAGCAGCTACCCAGCTTCAAGGAGAGGGCACAAAATGTTCCATCTCAGTACATGGAGGACCAAGGAGCCTGTGGCCATTTAAAAATATGCTCTAGGCAGCAAATAATAACTGGGAAGATATAGAGAGACAAACAGGAAAGTGTCCCCAGGCACGGGGATGCAGGAGCCATCGAAAATTCTTTATTGTATAGTTAGCTGGATTGTGTTTTCTTGGTGTGTGTCTACACACCATATTTTTTTTATTTCAATTGTCTTCCCTGGGTCTTGGTATCTTTTCCTTTTCAGAGAAGTCGAGAATAGTGCGTTTTAAGAACTTGGTAATAAGAGTTGCATAATACTTGGCAAGAAAAGCAGATAGACAATTGGATGATAAATGAAATATAATCCTTTAATCCCACTTAGTTACAAGCTGTCTTGTGTTACCAAAAGCTGACCTGGTGACTCTCTGAGCTGTGTAATGACTTTTTATGTGTGTAAATTGGCATTGACCACTTTCTGCAAGAGGTGAGCTCATCCTTTCGGCAGAGGCTCGCCTGCAAACCTCTAACATTCTGAGAACGAGAGTGGTTCTCTTCTGTCCTGCTCTATTTCCCATTGCTGAATGGACTCCAAGTCATTCTGCCATGTATGCAAGTTCTGAGGGGAATTTTCTACTGCCCAGTTCCAGCGGGTCCTTAAGTTACTGAGACTCTTCCGATCCACTCATCTATCTGACAGGTTCTCCCTACTGCCGCATTCATTGCTATAAAACCCTGGGTGCCTGCCATTTTAATTTTTAACACTGCCTTTTCAAAACAGAGTAATCCGTTCTACATCTTTCCTTCACGAGACAAGGCCTCCCAGGATCCAATTTCAGTATACACCTTTCTAGAGATTTCAAGCAACCAACCTGGGCATAGCACGGTGGACATGGCCCCTTCCCACCCACGCTACAATAGAACCCGTACAATTGACAGAAACTCAACAAAAACACCGAGTGCCTTTTCCGTGGATAGCCACACGGCCAGGTGTGGTTACTGTCTTTGAAGAATAAGAATGGGAAGACATAATAAATGCCACAAATAGGAGATGAACTACAAACAATCAGTGTTCCTCTACTCTTGGCCTTTGTGTCGGCTCCACCTGGTTGCCTTTTTTGCCTGTCACCTTAAGGTAGAGCTCCTTCCAGAGTCTGTCGTGATTGATGGGCTTTCCTTTATCCCCACAAGAGCTCCTGGATCTATAAACAACAACAGATGCCTAAAAGTAGCTTCCCATCCGTAGTTGAGCAGTGAGTTGAGGATTTAGGACCGCAGAGACTTTAACAATACAGAGAATGCCGTTTGGATGGGAAAGTAACATTTACTGGCCAATTATTACGTAATTAATATTATAGGTTGAGCCAGCCAGCCACGTTATTTTACTGAGTAGAATTTGCTGGCCATTCTTCTTAAATGGTGGCTCCTTAAGGGGCTCTCTATACTACGGTTGCAAAGAAATGGAAGTGTATATCTCCCTGGTATTGACTGCTCCCTCTTAGAAATAGGAAGATGCTGTACACGAGGCTATTGTCTATGCACAATAAATAAATGAAAGCAAAATATAAGCCATGGAGTTTGCACAAATATTACCTGTGGAGCTAAAGCTCAGTAATGAGTGAACCATCTTTTCTTTTTGATTTTGGTTTTGGCTTTTTTGAGACAAGGTTTCTCTGTGTAACAGCCCTAGATGTCCTGGAACTCACCCTTTAGACCAGGCTGGCCTCGAACTCACAGAGATCTGTCTGCCTCTGCTTCCAGAGTGCTGGGATTAAAGGTATGCACCATCACCACCAGGCTCAAGAGACTGGAGAGATGGTTTATCAGTTAAGAGCACTGGCTGCTCTTTTAGTGGACCGGGGTTTAACTCCCAGAGCCCACATGGGAGCTCACAACCACCTGTAACTCCAGTTCCAGGGAATCTGATGGCCTCTCCTAATCTCTTTGCTCACCAAGTATGCACACATGCAGGCAAAACCACTCATACATATAAAGTGAGAAATTTAATTTAACTTAAAAATAAAAGGAAGTAAAACTAACTGCATAATTAGTTTCTAAGGTTTTTAAGCTTTGCGTTAAAAATAGTAAGTTACGACTCCCTGGATAAACGTGTTGGACAAGATACACGAGTAGTTTGTATTTTGAAGTCATTAAGGAAAATTCACCAGTCATTCTCTGTATGTTTTTCCTCCCAAAAGGACATAATTTACTCCGTTACTCACATAGGATCTGAACACTACAGTTTCTTGAGTAGAAACCGGAGCGACCACTTCAGATTGCTCCTTCTCTGACTTCATCACAGACAGCCCCTGAGTGGGTGAAACTTCTTAACAAGGGAGGTGGGGAACTACTTAGGATTCTTTCAAACATCAAAAACCTTCAATTTCCCAGCTCTCTTCAGCCTTGCTCTTTGCCAAGCTCTGGGTGTCTGTCAGGCCTGTTTCCACCACCCAGAAATCTCAGTGCTTCTGTTCTCAGCATTTCTGAAAATGCATATCCAGAAAACAGCTCCCCGTACCTCCTGCTCCTGCCGCTTCGGCTCCTCTCCTCACTCAGTGGTTGCTTTCTTTAGCAGCTGCACGGGTCCCACATGCCTTGGCTACAGAAAGAGCTCCATCCTGGGATGCTGGAGGTGTTCGGCATGGCAGCTCTCTGGACCTGCTCTGTTCCCTATTACCACGGGCATGGTAGCAGAGGGGCAAACAGTTTACTACCTGCCGCGAACTTTGCTGATTAAATAGCTCTCCGTCACTTTCCAGGCTTAGGGCTTCCTGCATTGCATGGGAAGCAGCTGACTAGACATGCCTTTTATATTCATTTTAAAATGTGGCGTTAAAAATTCTGGCTTGCAGAATCCATTGAGTTGCTTCGCTTTGAATTTCCCTTTGATTTTGTTGTAGACTTTTTTAAAAATCCCCTTCCTGCTGTCCTTCGAGTAAGTTGCTCTATTCAGCTAATTTATTTCCTAAACAGAAAAGAAAAAATTGTCAAGACACGTAGTCTGTGAGATTCTTCCCAGTTGGAAGCAAGTATTCAGATTGGTGTCATTCAGAAGGTGAAATTTGCTTTTGTTGTGCTTTTGAAAGCCTAGGAGCGTTCCAAACGATCCTTTATACCATATAGCCACCGTTTAGCAGTAAAAAAGCAGTTTGCAAGAATTGATCAGACTTGAGCAAACAGCCCTGTGCTGATGTGTGCATATTCTACCCATTGGCCAAGGGACGCACTTTATTAAAATTCCTTTTAATTAGCGGTGTGCTGATTGTGCTTTCCATAGTAACAGTGTAGTGGGGGACAGTCAAGTCCACGTACACCGCACTCAACACCTTGCAGTCTGGCTTTGAGCTTTACTTTTTAAATTATTTTTTATTTTATTTATCAAATAGTAAGTGTACAGATTAATGGTTCACTCCATTCGTCAATAAGCTGTGCATTGTGCACATTCACCTGCTCTTCTGCAACATGGCACCACCCCTGTTCTCCCGTCACCCTTCCCTGTTTCTAAAATTCTCAATTTGTTTCTATTCTCCCAAATCTTTCCCGTTCCCCCTGCCCTCCCTTCCATTCAGCAGCTCTCTACGAGGTTGACTTCTTGGCTTCCATACATAGATGGAAAGTAGTGTCTTGCTGTCTTGCTCGTCTACATTCTTTTACTCAACACACTTCTAGCCATCCTATCTTTCCCGCACCCGAATTAGTATTCTATTATGTAACTTACTGCGTTTTCTCTACCCATCCATTTATCATAAGGCACCTACGGTGATTCTATATTTTGGCTATTATGAATCGTTCTTCAATGATCTCGGGAGTGCAAGTCCCTCTTAGATATAAATGCTTCATCTCAGACCATGTGGTACTTCTACTTTTATGAGGAAGCTCCCTGGTTTTTTCCGTAATGACTATACTACTGTCCATTCTCACCAGGAGTGTGTAAGAGTTTCCATTATTTCTTATATTTTTTTAATAACTATTCTAACTGGAGTGAGATGGTCTCTTAACTGCGGTTATTTTTGTTGTTTTGTTAAGAATCAAACCCAAGCCTAGAACATCCCAGACAAAATACTTTAGTGCAGAGCTGTGTCTTGAGCCCTTGTTCTGTTTGTTTGCGTATAGACAAAGTTTCATTCTACAACCTAAGCTGACCTAGGATTTGCCTGGCTGAACTCAAACTTGTGATTCTTCTGCCTTAGCTTTGTGTGTGCTGGGATTACGGGCTTTAGCATACATACTGCACTCGTTGTAGTTAGATTTGCATTTCTCCTATAATTAGTGAAAGTGAGCTTTTTGTCATGTGCTTGTTGGCTATCTGTATGTTTCAATTTTAAAAGTATCCATATAGTTCTTTAGCCTGTCTTAAAATAGATTGCTTGGGTTTTTTTGATGTTCGTCTTTTTTGGTTCCTTCTGCATTCCGAATGTCAGTGTGCAGCGTTCCATTGGCAGGTTCCTTCCCTCACCAGCAGGTCATCTCTCCATCCTGACATCTGCTTTGTTGTGCTGGCATCTCTCATTTTCATGTGAACTCATTTTGTTTATTTTAACTTTCGTTGCCTGTGTATTTAGATTACGATCTAATTTCTTTTCTCGCTTACACTAATGACTTAAGGAATTTCCCTTGTTTTCATATAGTCATTTCATGGTTTCAGGCTTAAGAGTTAGATTTTTTTTCCAGTTTGAATTAGGTTTCTTGTGTGGTGAGAGAAACGAATCCAGCTTTATTCTTTGTATAAGCATATCCAATTTTGTCAACTATTTATGGACGAGACTACCTTTTTTTCCCACTATTACATTCCTATCACCTTTGTCAAAACTATTTGTGTTGGGTTGTAGCTCAAGATTAGTCAACAGCATTTGACTAATGTGGGTAGCCCTTTGAGTTCTAGGCATAGCAACACACACAGATACAGGGGGGAGAGAGGGAGAGAAAGAGAGAGAGACAGAGACAGACAGAGAAAGACAGAGACAGAGAGAGACAGAGAAAGAGACAGAGAGAGAAAGACAGAGACAGAGAGAGAGAGAGAGAGAGAGGAGAGAGAGAGAGAGAGAGAGAGAGAGAGAGAGAGAGGGAGGGAGCTACACACATTGTTAGGATCATTTCAGTCTAAGAAAGGACCATTAATGTCTTAGTGGGAATAAACAAGCCCATACTAATGATTGATACCTATGTAATTAAATTTGACAGTGAATATCAACAACGATAGGATGAACAGGTTCTAAGTCACACCACCTGTGAAACAATGGAGCTGGGTAGAGCGGAGAGGGGCCCTTTGGTGAGCACTGCCCACTCTCCTCTTTCCAGGTCTGTCCTTATAGTCAGCCTGTGGTGCTTTGGGGCTGTAGTCATTCTCATTCTGTTCAAGTTGGCACTGCAGAAACACGGTCTCTATCAGAGCATTGAGGATCGGTCTCAGGTCTCATCTTGTGACTTGCTGAACTCTATGCTACCCATGGGTGGAGAGGTTTTTGAAGGCAAAAGAGAGTTCTTTGGTTTACTTAGTGGGAAGTGACATTTTCAGAGAGGGTTTCTGGCAACCAAAGCTTTAGGTACTAGGTGTTCTGTATCTTGTGACCCACAGGGTCTTCTTTACCTGTTTTATCTCACCCATCATTTCCTCTCCCTAATAAGTCCAGCAAGTCTTCCCAGACCTCTTTGTAAGCAGAGAATGTTAAGCCATAGCCCCAGACTTTATTTTCTTGATCTCTGCATAGTTTTGAATTAGTCTAGGTGTAACATGGATTGTTAAGGGTTTGGGTACTTCAAGCCCTGCCTCTCCAACCAGATAGTACATATGACTCTCAAGCACAGGGTAAGGTCAGACTTCTTTGCCACTGAATGCCCATACATCCTGGAACAAAATAAATACTGAGTAAATATTGTATGAATGAATGAAATGTGCATTGAAAATCATATTGATAAGTGTTCTTGGTGAGCATTTTTCTGTGTAAGTTGACCTGGTTGGGTCTTCCCAAACAAGGCAGTGTGAACTGAAGTCACTAGCTTTCAAAGTCCCATGATGAGGGCCTTCAAATTCCTTTCCAGTTAGGCACAAATTTGTCTGCAAAGGTTGATTCAGTGAGCATTTAATAGTAGACTTGGGGAATCTGGTCCGTAGGAGAGCATGTGTTTAGCTTTCCTGAGTTCGTGGGTTCAACCCTCAGCATCAAAACTGAATAGTAAACACTGGCGATATGATCGTTCACATAGTCATGACAGCTTCAAGCATCCTTTGCTCTGAGCGCTGAGGGGAATGCGTCAGCTGGGACACTACCAACTCCATGTTTTCTTGTTACCACAGCAACGTCAATGCTGGTGGCAGTATCTATGCATTTGGCTTACTACTGGAAGTTCTTATTTTGGTAAAAATGAATTCATAAAAGCAGGGGGAGTGTGGTGAAGGTGGTCTGAGAAGGCTGGCTCGGCACCCTCACTTCTGAGGGGTGTGCCAGCACGTCCGTCACTCGAGAATGGCTTTCTCTTGGTGAGGCACCTAGGTCCTCTGCCTTTCTCACCAAGGAGCCTATGCATTGGGTTTACCCTTAGTTTATTCCCAGTCATCCTGCCATAACGAAAGAACCATTCCTCCCTTTGGGGGAACACAAACTGCTTCCCATTTTCAGGTAAATGTTGAGCAAAGTTCTTACTGACATAAACATGGACACCAGCTGCTGCTTGCGTGGATCCTCCTTCTTCAGTTAAACTATCTTCTTCTTAACCGTTTCACAAAGCAATCAGATGGTAGCAGCCATCATGATTGTATGTTCTCTAATATCCATCCCAAACTTTCTTTCCTTATTGCTTTATCAGGAGACAGATAAACTAATTTTCATGAGCATTCTGAAAATGAGCTGTGTACTTGTTATTACCTTCAACACAGTTACCGTAATATTTATTTCAAGGGCATGCTCATGGCTCCAGTCACTTTTAGAACTCCTTTTCCAGCATCATCATTAATTTGTTTCTTTTGTATTTTGAAATTGGTGGGATTCAGCTGTGTAGGAATATACGGACAAAAGTGTGAATATGTGTGTTTTTTCTCATTATCCAGTACTGGCATGTTTGCCTCCTTTTTTTTTCTCTTTAAATCAGGAAATGTCTGTTGTTGGGTTTCTATTGCCGTGAAGAGACACCATGACCATAGCAACTCTTACAAGGAAAACATTCAGTTGGGGTTTCTTGCTTACAGTATCAGAGGTTCAGTCCATTATCATCACTGAGGGGAGTATAGTGGTGTGCAGGCAGACATGCTACTGGCTACATCTTGATGATATGCAGGCCATAGGAAGCTGACTGAGACACTTGGCCGTATCTTGTGCACAGGAAACCTCAAAGCCTGTCCCCACAGTGACACACTTCCTCCAGTAAGGCCATGCCCACTTCATCAAAGCCACACCTCCTAATAGTACCACTCCTTGTGAGATTTTGGGGGCTACTACCACAAGATCCTAATATTTAATAGTCACTATTATATATATAAGGAATGCTACTTCTGCCTTAAAGTGGGGTTTTCAGTCAAACCTACAGCAGAAATATGATGGATTTTCTTGTAATCTGCAGGAAATGTTTGATGTTATATTGGATGAGAATCAGCTTGAGGATGCGTGTGAGCATCTGGGCGAGTACTTGGAGGCGTACTGGCGTGCCACCCACACAAGCAGTAGCACCCCCATGACCCCACTTCTGGGGAGGAATGTGGGCTCCACCGCCCTGTCACCATATCCCACCGCAATCTCTGGGTTACAGGTACTGCGTTTCTTTGTTTGTTCGTTCGGTTTATAACTTTTGCCACTTTATTTTTAGGATCGACTATATAATGAAGATGAAGACTCCGATTGTTCTTAATCTGAAGAAGCATGAGGAAAGGACATAGTGTTTTTGTTTGTTGGCTGGTTTGTTTTTAGAGACAGGGTTTCTCTGTGTTGCTTTGGAGCCAGTCCTGGAACTAGCTCTTATAGACCAGGTTGGCCTCGAACTCAGAGAGATCTGCCTGCCTCTGCCTCCCGAGTGCTGGGATTAAAAGTGTGCACCACCACTGCCCGGCAAGGACATAGTATTTTTTAACACTGAAGACTGGAAAGGGGTCAGCAGTTAAAAATGTTTTCTGCTCTCGCAGAGGACCCTGGTTAAGTTCCCAGCACCAACATAGTAGCTCATAACCGTAACTCCAGTTCCAGGAGATCTGACCTCCATGGGCACCTGGCACACATGCAGTGCCCAGACAGTCATGCAGGCTAAATGTTTATGCTTATAAAATAAATAGACCTTAAAATTTGTTTTAATTAAAGAAGAAGTCTAACCCTTATGCTGATACTGACCTGTCACTGACAAAGCCTGCCCTCTCCACCAGTTCCCCATTCTGGAAAATATTGCTGTGAATTGATAATGGGTTTTACTTAGATCAGTTCATCTCTAGTAGACTTAATGTCTAGTCAGCATAATTGTTCACAACTTCCACGTGGCACCACAGACGGCTAAGCAAGATTCTTCAGGATAGACAGGTCTTTAGCTGCCCTTAACCATTCTTGTCCCACAGACTGCTAAACCTGCCTCCCCCACCACCTTGTACAAACAGAGTGAGTGAGCAGATTTGGAGATGGTGACAGATCATCAGTTTCCAGGGGTATCTAGGGGCCTGCCTTGGTCAGTGTAGGGAACCGGGGAAGGGGGGTAAGCACAATGAGGGTCAGAGCTCGTCTCTTCTGCTGCTCTGAGACTTCAGTCAGAACTAGATGTTGCATGCCAGAGGCACTGTGATCTAAAATGAGCCCTGCCTTTCTGCATTAATTATTATTTACCATTTATCAAAGAGCTGGAAGGGATCCAGACCCCAAGCTGAGGAACATGCAGTCAAATGAGCCTCTTGGCGACATGACTGGTTTTGTTTTAATGGGTTATAATGGTAGTCATAATTGAAGATTTTGTAGAGTTAACTCTAAGCTAAATGGCACTCTCTGAAATGCTATTATAACTACATTACTCTACTGCAGACAGCACCTCTGTAAGCAGGGAAGCTGCCATACAAATGCATTTCTTTTAAGCCTAGAAATGATATGGAAGATGGATGATGGATGATGTTCAGAGGGTCTGCATGCACCAGCACGATTTCTTGCCTTGTTTTCCTTCTGTGTGCCTGTCTGGCTGTAACATTCCCGTTGACTTTGGCTGGCTCTGGATGACAATAAAGGGGGTAGATGTATGACCCAGTAAACTCTGTAGTGTTGGGGGATCTGATGCTGCACTTTGTGTACAACACATAACCCTGCACCTGTCTACCCACAGCAGCTCACCCTGCAGCATCGATGAGTTAATGTGGTGCTCTGGATCCTGTGGTTGACTTCCCCAAGTCAACACAGGTGTTTGATGGCATGATCTCTGACCCACTGAATAAGTTCGCTTCTGTATGAAGCTGATGGACCTGGACCCATTGTTACATCGCTTCCTGCTCTATCATCTATGTGACTTACCAAAGCTGGTAGACATAATTAGGTGTTCCTAATATAAGAGAAAAAAAAGTCAGATAACATATTCTGGGCTATCCAAAAAACTCCCTTAAGATGTTAATTTCAGTTAACAATATTAAAAGAATTTGGTTTATATCTGAAGATTATTTTTTTTGCAGAACTCAGTTAAGAAAGCAAGAGTATATAAAGGCCTGGATTAGCTGGCCCCACGATGCTGTGCATTCTTTTGGAAAAAATCTTGTCGAGAGTTTCACATCCGTGTCAGATACAGAAACAAGTGCCCTGTTTAATGAGTGGTACAGATAGTAATTTTTTAGGCTATAAGGATCATCAATCTAGAGCAAAATGAAGTAAGTGTAAAGTGTGTAACTTTAAGAAGACTTTTATGAATTCATGAAAGGAATCAAATAATAGATCTTATCTAAAGTTTATTCCCCAGTAATAAAATAATCCTCATTTTTTTGCAATGCAAGGAGAGAATTATTAAGTATTAAGCCTATGTGAGTAGATTAAGTTCTATTTAAGAGTCACCTTTCAGTTCTGTGTTTCACCAGGAAGTACAGCCATGCAGCATCATATACTAACATTCGTAAACTATCAGTAATAAAGCAGCAATAGATGGTGCAGCCCAAAGAAGACCAGGTGCTCCAAGCAGAACATTTATGTATCAAAATGCTTTATTAGGTCAGATATTTAGTATCCGTTTTACAGAGCCTGCTATTGCACGTGAATGAACATGTTTAGGCGAACGAAGCGGACCTTATCTAACCAGTGAACTGTCTGATATTTGTAGAGTCAGCGAATGAGGCACAGCAACCATTCCACGGAGAACTCTCCCATTGAGAGACGAAGCCTAATGACCTCTGATGAAAATTACCACAACGAGAGGGCTCGTAAGAGTAGGAACCGCTTGTCCTCCAGCTCCCAGCACAGCCGAGACCACTACCCTCTGGTGGAAGAAGATTACCCCGACACGTACCAGGACCCTTACAAGCCCCATAGGAACCGAGGCTCACCTGGGGGATACAGCCATGACTCCCGACACAGGCTTTGAGGCTGCCAGAACAAACAAACAAAACTACTCATCTGTTGACAATTTGCCATAGCACTGCTAGGATAAATCAATCATCTTAATTTGGCAAGCACAGCACAGTATCTGCTGCTGTCATTTGATCTAAGGGGCAAGAATTAAATAGAAATACTTTATGCCCTTCAGTCTAGATGGGTATTCGATGCCCAGTCATATAGGTATTTTTAAGTGCTACATTTACATGATAACAGTACCTTTTGTTTTCTTCATAGATTTTAGACACATCAATTTGTAATTTAGGGTACTTATCAAGGCACATATAAAATAATTTCCCGTGTAGGAAATTCCAAATGACCAGTTCCAGTTGGAACCAATTTATAAACCAATTCCTGTTGGAATTTGGGAGAATTGACTGGAAAGTCTACTTGAGCATGTTGAAATCAGTTGAAAAATCAGAGAAAAAAAAACCAATAAGAAAATCAAAATACTACTAGAAACCCAAAACCAGCTGTGGTATTTATTTGCTGAAAGCTAAATTTCTACTTCAAGTTGGAAAGTGTAAACATTTTAATAATATGTTAATGTTGCCAGAATGGCTTTTCAACCTTACCAAATGTACTGATAGTGCCAAAAAATTTCAGAAATCTTAATGCAGAAATTATATAATCGCCTCAGATTTTAATATTTTTATTTTTCCTGATACAGCTGTTGTATTCAAAGTTATTTTGCTTTCTGTTCAGTCAGTACTGTTAGCCAGTTCAAAGCTGACAAAATAAGGGGGAAAGGAGTTTATTGGCAATGAGAATAATAAAGAGAAACCCAAGCATGGCTAGTTATAGGACATGGGAAATGAGGTGCTGTTTCTTCTGTAGTCAGTCTGCGTACAACTACATACATCTGGAGATCTGAAGTCAGATAGCAGAGATGTGGCCAGGCCTTCCTGGGACAGAGGCAGCCGGCTCCAGACGGGAAGTCATCCGTGCCACTACACCCGACCCTGGCACCGGAGTTCCGCCAGCATAGCTCAGTGTCCTTCCCTGACTTCACTCAGTCTCTGTCTTTGACTATAAATAATGTTTTAGCAATACACCACAGTTTTTAAATCAAACTAACAGCCTTTTTTTTGTTTGTTTTTCATGGACATAATCAAACTTGGTACTGAAAGTTACGTTTTCGCAAGAAAAACTAATTGGGAAAAGCTAAAACACTGAATTAAAATCTTGCAGAAAACAAAACCCTGACAGACTCAGAATATATTTGTTCACTAAAAGTAAGGCACTTTTTATGCGGGGCCTTAGAGAACTTGGGGAATGCTGTGTTTTATTGCTAGTGAACAGCCTTTAGATTTCCAATGAGTATATGTTTGGAATTGGTGACCCATATCCTAAAGATTAAAGAAGACTTTAATCCAAGAAATTATTGAAATTGACTCTTTTATACAAGAAACAAATGTCTTTATGAAAGGACTTGTTTCTAAAATGACACAATGCATGTGTTTTCTAAAACCCCAATTGAAGCTAGACATAAAGGTCTCTTTCTACTAATAAATGCCTTGAAGTCAATTTTTTGAAAACAAGTACAATTAACTTTATATTGTTATTTTTCTCCAAAATTTCAAGACCTGGGCCCTCAAAGCTATGTATCAGTTCATTAATTTTCCTGATTGAGAGAACAAGTTTCATATTCTTGATCAGTTATTCATATCCCTAGTCCCATCGACCTCATGTGCCCTCCCCTTGTCTTGACTGTATGTGCACCCCGTTATGTACCTGCTTACCTGATAATGAGGCTGCCTGAGATGTTGTAAGTAATCTCACACATTTGGTGCATTTGAACATGGCCTCAGTAAAATGGACAAGCTGACATCTGATACTGGCTTGTCATCCAGCTTGTCCTCTCTTTTGTCATCTAGCGAGGCTTACAGAACTTTCTGTTAAGACATTTAAGAGAGCTGTATTCATTGGGCTCTTTATTAAGCATATAATCTTCCATTACTGAATACTTTGTTAGAGCACAGAAGAGCAATCTCCAGCAAACAAACTCTATTTATTACATGTATAGCACATATTTGCATGAGAAAGAAAACATTAGCCAAACATTTTCCTGTATGCTTTGCTGGTTTCTTGTTTGTGCGCATTAAAGCATTCAATTGCAGAGAGTGCACTCGGGTGTATAAATTTAGAATAGACTGCTGTTCAGCTTTTTCTGCAGTAGCATTAGCAATTTGGTCATTTAACTACTTTAAGATATTTATATTTTATGGCAGGTAGCTGTAACAGCATTTACATATATTTCCTAGTCAACAAAGGTACCATTTCTTTCAACTTTGAAGAGTCACTTGTTTTTCAAACCTCTCCAGCCTTTCTTTTTCCCCCTTTTTGCTCTTCCATGTCATACTGAAAGAGGGAGGCCCATTTAATCTGTACACAAAACTCATCCATCATTTGCCATCAAAAGTTCGTGCCTATTTTGTTTTGCAGTCCTATCCAAGAGCTAATAACATTGATAAAGGGTAAAATGTATATTTTTGATGGATGTATTTACTATTTCATTTTAATTTGGCATATCTTTCATCTTTCTCCTATAAGTTTCTCTCCTCCAAAAGAAGAAGAGATATGACTCTTACTTTCCTTTTAAATGCTCAGAGTTGCATGTGTAAATGACAGGAATCCATATATATATACCAAATAAAAAGTTTTACTTTTGTGCAATATACCAAGAACCTCTAAGAAATTCCACAATTACTTTAATTCATTTCATTCAAAACGGCAAATTATGACAAGCAGGAGAACTATTTCTGCATCGTTGGAGGCTGCTTTCACTTACAGAATAAATCACGTTAGAATTTGTGGGTTTTTATGATCAGTAATAATGCAGACTCATCCAACTATGTGCAAATGTGGTCCTGGGAAAGGAAGAAATGCAATTTGTGGGTCCTTGTGCTTATAATGTTACTCCACTATCACAATCAACACTCTTACCTTCTTTATGCTAACACTTAAGACAAAGCCTAGTGGTGTTTATAAATGACTGATGATTTGCTCTCATCTTTCTATAGCTCAGATGGGGAGATTTGGATTGCTAGCAATTAGAGGCATGGTTTTCCTAAAAAGAGTCTGAATTGTGTGACTATTCAAGTCCTTGCATTTCATCCTTAATGGAATGAGTTTTAAAGTCTGAACAAATTGAGACAACAATTAGTTCTACTTTAAATAGTGTGTTATTTACGCGAATTATTGTTGTTTGCAAAAATGTATTTTTAGAATGTTAACCTCTTCATACCTGCATACTTGAACTTGTCTTTTGTGTGGGAGCCTTAAATTTTATAATAGAGAATGGGGGAAGCAAAAAGGGAATGAAGACAAGGAAACGGTGGCAAAAGAAGCTCACCATCTTCAGCTCTTTAAATGAACATATCCCAACATATGGAGACACAGTATGTCAGTGAAGAATGTTCTAGGCAACCTTAATTTGCAAGCTAGTATATTTTCTTATATAATTTTATTTTGCTATTTGCTAAAAACAGAAGAACACAATACCAACATACAAACTGCCCTATCTCTCTAATGATATGTGTACTACCTCTGCTCTAGAGAAAACAGTCTGTCTGTAAAGGAAAGCATCCTGGTCATAGAGCGCTTGTTCTGACAACTTTGCCGCAGTTAAAGGTGTTAAGATACAGCTGCCCTTTAGATTTTACATGGTTTTCAAATGCTTTCACCATGATTTCATTTCTTCCATGTTAGTAAGGTTTTCTTGGAGTTGATTTTATGACTTATCATGAAGTGAGTTTAATTTAAGAAGAAGCCATCCTAGGAAACAAAGCAAACGAACAGGAACTACCTCGGTGTGCAAAGTGTGGCCTATAGCTCAAGGTCTGAGAAGAGAACTCCAGAGCCCTGCTGTTTAGAGGCAGAGCTGGTTGCTCCTTGCCCTGTGTGGGCACCGAAGGTGTGTTGTAGCCACTTACTGGCTGTGGATCTGCACTGTCTAGAACGCTCATGTAATTGGAACAAAGGTCTTATCAATGTTTCCAATAAATGCTTCCGTAGCCCTTATTCCTTTATATTTATTTGCCTTTGTCTTTCATGACAGTGTTACACTTTTTAATTATAGAAAACTCATCCTTGAATAACCATGAGCGAAAACTTGACGGGAAATTATGTAACGAAATCTGTTTTACTAGTCCCTTATATCTTTAAACATTGTCAACACTGTAACTGTGATCTAGGTTATCTACTTCAGCTGTGTCTTTGTGGCATCCACCAGTCCTTCTCTTTGAAAGGATAATGATGATTAAACCAGTCAACGTAAGAGCCGTTAGATGGACATAAAGAATAACTTCTTCTTGTTAAGCAATCTAGTTCATCGAAAGAGCAAAACTAGCTCATTTGGGCAGATAGCCACAGCATTCAGAAATAAATATTCAAGATTTCTTCTTGTGTTAAAAGAGCCTTTCTCCAATGAAATGCATCTCTGATAGCAATGTTTTTATCTACTTAATACCAAATGCTGCATGTCATGAAAGTATATTATGAGGAGATTAGAAAGTATCTCATCAGATAATCTTAATTAAGGGCTGTAGCTCCCACTTGCCATAAATACATATAAATAAGAGGGAATAGTGCTGAGCTTTGGGGAGTTATACTTTTCCATGAACCTTTCTTTTTGGTGGATGTAAAATGTCCACAGAGAGAGGGAAGAAAATGTCACCAATAAATTTAAAATAGTTTAAGGAATCCTTGCTTGAAAGTCATAAAGAGTTAAAATGGGAGCTGGGAGCTGAAAGTAACAGGTCTCTAGCTTTTCAAGCATTCTGAGTTATATTTTGAACACTTCAATCTCCCAACAAATGGCTATATCTATATTTATGCAGGGGCCTTTCTTGCCCTACTCGCAGGCCACTTCACACACTTCACCGATTCTGTGTGAATTCCGGATGCACAGGGGTATTACCGACGCGGGGTCATTAACGCTATATCGTTGCATACTATTTTTTATATGCCTTACAATATTTTCTGGGATGTTATTAAAATGAAAGCATTTTATTGCCAAAATAAACCTATGTTGTTACTTCTGCATTAGCAGTAGAAAAATAATGTAGCAAAAATATATATTGTACAGTACAAAATTATAATATATATATATATATTTTGCCAATAAATGAAAATAGATTGAGGAGAAAGAAGCACATTTGTTATAGCACAAACTTAAAACAAAACCCACTGTTAAATTTGGCAGTCCTGTTTTTAGAAGTACGTAGATTTGCTTCTGTGTTTTAGCATATTTATTTCATTTCTCATCTTTGTAACTTTGCTGCTTGATGTTTTCCAGTAACTTATTTCATAGCCTTCGATCTGTGAGTGTAATTTACTTATTTTTTTTTTACATAAAACATATGAATTTTATTTTGTGTTAAAACTCATACTATATTACTATACTTTCTGTTCTTGTTTCTCCTCCTTAGGTAACAAATGGCACACAGTTGAGCTCACGGGCTCCTCTGAGCTTTGGATGTTTGAAAGTTTATGTTTTTCCCAGCCTCAAGTTAGAGATCAGTAAAATGTCCCCATGGAAAAATATTAAGTAGGGATTCTTTGTTTTGTTTTGTACTTGATACTATCTGAAGCATAAGTTAACGCCATTAGCTGTATTTTTTAAGGGGTGGGAGGGAATAAAAAATAACATTACTAATAGGAAACATACTAAAATAATTATGGTAAAATGATATAAGAAGATTCCCCCCTATTCCGAGGGCTGTTGATAATCCCAGGCTATTCCTACGTCTCTGCTGATGTGGTGGGGGAAATGCCTTTGTCAAATAACTTTCCTTTCATTTTGGTTATTTATTTTAATAATTTGTCCCTTTCATTTTTTTATATAAGTATGCATAGCGTTCTGCAAGGCATGCTGGGTAAAATACACTATGCAAATGTATACGTACTGCATGCTTTGTTCTTTCTGCTTTAGTGGCTTCCAAGAAAAAAATGTGGTGTTATTTTTGTGAACAAAGACATTTAACAAAGAAAATGCAGAGTGCATGCATACAGTATCCTAATTTCTATGGATTTGTTTTACGGAATTTAAATGTGTACAAAAAAACTGCATTCATTTTTTTCTTTTATATAATAAATTTAAAAACAACTGAAACCAGCATTCTACCTCTCATTTATATTCTGGAAATGTACAGAGGAAATGCCATACATCACAAAGAATATTCCTGTAGCTTTTAATGGAAAATAAATCTATACATTTACTCTGTAAAGAAAAAGAATCAATGAAGTGACTATTTCCTGATTATTCTGTTATATTCTGAGTTATCACAAAAGAATGTTGTAGTGGAAAGGATGTATAAATTGCACACACATGTGGAATATACCAGAAAAAAATGTGTGAAGTAAGGCTGGATACAGAAAATATACTAGGTAACCCTTAATGTTCTCAAGACACCATTAAATGGTTAGTGTGGCAATTGCCAGAAGTTTCCAGAATGACAGCTCTGGACTTCTGTGATTGGGGTAGAGATTGTGACTAGACACACGCACATACCCCGGCGTCTGTTGCCTGTGTTCCATATCAGGGTTGGAATTTGACTTTCGTCCCACTGTGGTGGACAAGAGGCTCAAGGGAAATATGCAAGACATTAGTAGAATGAGAATCTCACAGAGATGTATTATCGCCAGGTTAGTCCACAAATGTTAGCACATTTAATTCATGTGAGCTCTCCGAAAAAGCAGGCAGAGTATAGATTAACAGACCCAGCTACAGTTAAGAAAACCAAAGTGTTGCTTGTTTCTCAAAAGTATTTAAACACACCCACACACACCCCAAACACCCTCCAGCTAAGTAGTAAGCTGAAGCACACAAAGCGGCGTGCAAATACAAGGTGTTGGCTATGTGAATAATTTTGTTATTGGAGTGTCTTACCTAAGACCACCCCAACAGTCAGCCGACAATCTGAAACTCCCAACTGGGAAACGACAGTTCCTTGCTGTTGCGTGAACATGGCATATGTTGAAACTACCTTGCTTGCCATTAGTACATTTCCACTGGGCTGTAGGGAGAAATCTCATCTTTTCACATAACATGCTCGTCAGAATGGTGAGTTCACTGTGGACTCTAACCACTGCCTTCCAGCAATAACTAAGTACAAGTTACTCCGCGTCCCTGTGTTCAGATCTGTTACTGTCATAGCTTTGTTGCGTGACCATTAGATTTACCTTGCAGTTTATTAGTGATGTACACTGCTTGTATTCCTTTGTGAAACATCAAACTTCTTTCAACAGGCAGTTGCTCACTTGGCTAAAGTTTATCCTCAGTAAAAGGCTCCTTTAAGGCTAGTCTTAGTTGGGGCTTAGACGTAGACTTAGCACCCAGGCATCTACTGAATGTCCTACTTGTGAGTTTTCTCTGACTGAAGGGATCACTTTATATTAATGACTCCCAACCCTTTGAAACAACTATCTGGGATTATTTCACAATAATCCTGGTATGTTTCCCCCCTAGAAATTGTTACTACAACTACCTAGGGTTTCATCCTATACAAGCCATATGGCGCTGAAGACTCAATGGTCTCCTAGTCTAATTTCTGTAGATTTTCTTTCTTCCTTCTCTCAGTGACTCTATTTCCTTAATTTCAGCTTCCCTAACTACGGGAACACAGAGAAGTGTCTTTGTGGTAAGGGATCATCCTACTCTTACTTGGCTGTCCACCCTCTAGAGTTAGCTGGGAAATGTTTTTTGCTAGGGCAGAAATACAGTGCACCGATAAAGCTCACGGTTCCTCTTTAGTTAGGGACCACAACCCAGAGTCTGTTTTCCAATATCTAGAAACAGCTGTTTTCTTGTGTTGTATCCAGTGCTCTGCTTATTAACAGTAGAATGGTAAAGCAGATGTTTTATGTTCTCATATCTTAAAGCAGAAGTCTTTGGTGGCATTTTGCTCATGACTTAAAAAATTGATAAAATATTTAGGAGGAGAAACCAACAGCTTGACATCCCTCATCAAAGTTTTCCACTTACGGCTACAGTACCAGTTTTGCATTTTATCTACTAAAGTTAGCGAAGATGCTAGGAGCCAACCCCATCTCCCTTTTCTTGTGAGGGGCACCTGGAAAATAGTCTAAGACCATTTCTGGAATAGAGTTCTAAAACATGAAATCCTAACTTCACAAGTAAGTATGTCTGGCATACATTAATAAGTTGCCAAAGATGTGTGGGAGTTTGCAAAAATGTCTCAAGAGTTGCTAAAGTGTTGCCTACACTGGATGGAAATACTAAAGAGTTCGTGTGAATCGGTTATGCAAACATCACTTTTTCTAAAAAGCCTACAGGCTATTAAATAAATCCAGATTTAATACTCCAAATGTACAGACTAGTCTAATGATTTTATTCTCCTTTATGAATGTCTCGAAGACTGGCATTTGGACACAAGCGTCTAAAGACGACGAAGCACTTCCTTTTCCAGTATATGGTTAGGAGGAGTCTGGTGGAAAGGTCCAGGGCTTCATTTCTTGTGGCTGTCGTGGATGAGGTGGTAACGGGAACAGCTCCAGGGGCCTTTCACAAGTATTCCACGTTTCCCCATCTCTACTTTTATTCTCTCCTTCTTCCTTTTTAAAAATCAAAGGTAAAGAGAATAGGAAAAAATGAAGCCGCTTCTGCTTTTTGTTTACTTTTGTGGAAGAAGCAGACAAGCCCAGTTTCCTCTCTCCTAAGTTTACAGGAGTCAAGACTATCAGAGTCCTCGGGTAACCTCCAAGATCAACCCTCTCTCTGGCTTTTACATCGGGAATACTGAGATCTAGAGATTTAACCTGCTTAGCTAAAAGGAACTAAGTAGACAAAACCAAAACAGACACATGGACAAGACCTCTGCTGATCAAGTTCACCAACGATTACTTATATTTTAGTTTCCAACCACTTGTCCAGCAGCAGACGCAGGGATGGACACTCGCATACCCAGAGGCACAACTGTTCAACTTGTAGGCAAGACGGAAGAGCACAGAGAACATTTGGCCATCTATTTAACAGGAAGGTGACTTTTGAATGAGAAAAGACATTTGGGGGCAAAAAAAAAAAAAAAAAAACCAAAAAACCAACGAGCGTCTGTCTACAGCGTTTTGGGATTCGACCGCTCAGCACAGACAGTTTCTGTGATCACTAAAAGGGGGGAAGACTTGAGAACTGTTCTAACCAAGAGTGGCCTGAGAGTGAAGGGAGAATGGAGCCGGGGAGAGAGCGGAGGTGCAAGGACAGAGGTAAGAAAAACTGTAACAACTTCAAAAACCAAACACAACAAAACCAGGCCAACGACTTCAGTTTACTTCAGTCAGCGGGGAAAACAGGCTCAACAGAGACTTAAAGCTCACCGTCGTCGGGGCACCGACCTGAGACTTTTGGAAGTGTGTGTAGGGCGGGAGGTGGGCATGGCTACACAGTTACATTGTGGCTCCAGACTGAGAAGGAACCTCAAACCCGCCTCCCCCCTCCCCCCCGCAGCAGAGGCCTCCAGTCCCCGAGCCCCGCCTCCAGCTCCGCGCCTGCGCACTACCCCCGCCCCGCCCCGCCCCGCCCCGCCCCAGCCCCGGCGGCCACTGGAGTGGAGCTGGGGGAGGACGGTGGCCCGCGAGGCTCGAGTAGACAACGCGGCGGCGATGTCCGCGAGCCAGGCGAGCGCCGCGGCGGTAGCGGCGGGGCCTCGCGCGTGGCTGGGCGGCCTGGGCTGCGGCCTCCCCGCGGGTCCCTGGAAGCGGGCGCGCGGAGGGCGCGGGAGCAGTGGCGGAGGCCCCGGCGCGTCCTTCTGCCCTGCAGCCTGAGCCCGGGCGGCTGGAGGGCTTCGGCTGCCCGAGGATGGGAATTCTCTTCACCCGGATCTGGAGGCTGTTCAATCACCAGGGTGAGCCTGGGCCGGGCGGGGTGGTCCCCGGCGGCTCGCCTTTGTCTCCCTCCCGCCGTACACCCATTGCTCCGATTTGATCGCGAGCGCCAGAGGTGCCCTGCCCCCCGCCGGGGACCTAAGCACACGACCCGGCCTGCCTCCCTCCCCGACGCCTGCCCGCAGTTGGGTTTGGGCCACACGGGGAGAAAATGGGGTTCTAGGGTGAAGGCTGGGGGCGCTGGCCTTGGGCCTGGCGGCGCCTCCGAGCCCACGGGTTGCAGAATGCGGAAAACTGGAACTCGTGCTCGGCCTGTCCGGTTCGCTTCGGGCGGCTCTCTTGTGGGGGAGGGGAGGGAGGACCCACGCCGCGGAATGGTGCCGGGTGGCTCTCCTTTGCCTCGGTTTTTACTGTGGTAAAGGTCAAGCCTAAGGTCGTTTTCCTTCTTGGGTTGTTAGAGGTGGGTTTGTTTTGGTTTGTGTGTGGGGGGGGGTCTAGTTTAAGTGTTTCACTGAAAGCTTTTAAAATGACACCTCAGGAGACGTTCGTTAGCAGTAGGTAACTAGCAGGTTACTGTTTTAAGTTCGCCTAAGCGCAGACATTGAGGCGGAATGCATAGGGGATTTATTTTAAAAAATATTCACAAGATGAGTTTGTGAAACTGGAGAGAATACAGTTCTAACAACTACATAGTTACTAAAACGAAACGTAGTGCTTTTTAAAAGAAAAAGAAACTCTAGTTGCAATTCATTCCTTCTCAACAACATACTGTTTTCCTCTTGTATAAGCTGGTCGCGTTGTTGCCTTCCCACCCCCCAACCCCGCTTTTTCCAGTTAAAACTTAATGAACGGTGGTGCCTACTCTTTAGTCCTGCCTGCTTCTCCTCCAGGATGCAGCTGGCTTTATAGGAAGACAAGCACTGGGCCTTAGAATCTCCAGTGGGCTCTGCTTTTTTTTTTAATAATAATTTTAAAAAATGATAGTTTGGATAATGGTACTAAATTAAGTGGAAGGATATTCCCATCAGCGCTGGTCAGCAGTGTGTGCGGATGTGTGTGGGGTTGTCAGTTCCTGTGGCTTCACAATTCTGTGGGTCTAGTCTCACCTAGAACAGGAGAAATTTGAGGAGGCTACAGTTTTTGACTATTTAATCTCTAGGTTTGAAGTACTGAAGGTCACATTGTTGTAAAACTGGGGATGTTTTTGTTTGTGTATCCAGTTCTTTGCTCTATAGTCTTGAATCTAGTGAAGCTGGGGTTTCAGTTCTGCTGTGAGGGTTAGGAAATCGTTGTGGGTCAAAGGGTCTCTGGTATTGTCTTCACTTTCATCTGTGAGTCAGTGATAAAACTGTTTCTGTAACTTAAAAATGAATTAGGACTTAGAAAAAAAATACCCAGCAAGTAATAACAGGAATACATTAGTAACACTACAAGTCTTATAGCTTGCATTTTGACTATTATTTGCTGAATGGTTTACTCGTTGTTTGAAAATTATCGGAATAATTAATAGGGCTCAGTTTCTAGAAAATTACCAGCCACTATAGTGAAATTGCAAAGAAATGATTTGTTAAATGGTGTGTCACCACACAGTAACTTTACGGTATTCAATGCTCTGTCTCAGATCCTGGTTGGCATTTTTGGACTTGTGTTGAATGGGACACATTAGTTAGGTGTATCTTTGATGCTTTATTTTGCCAAAGATTCAGGATGCATGTCTATATTATTTTCATAGACTCACCTGGAAAGGGTCTCTGGGTAATTGCAGAGTTCATTATGTTGATGAACGGAGAAGCATAGCACTCTGGCTCTGTCCAGAAGGAAGAGCAGTGGGCGCGGCGATAGAGAACTGCCTACCGCTCAACCTAGAAAAACCAGAGGTTCTATGTAGTGGCACACAGATTCAGTAGAGCTTGGACTTTAGTCTAGATATTGTAATGTGTTTACATCACTAAAAAAAGTATCTGAAGCTGGGGCGTAGCTCGGTTGGGTAAGTGTCTACTTCACCATCCCCAACCGAGAGATTTGAGGATGTGGTGGTGGGGGGGGGGGTCATCCCAGCACTCAAGATTCCAAAGTAGGAGGATCAGAAGTTTAAGGTTATCCTCAGCTCCCTAATGAATTCAAGGCCATCCTGGGCTACATGAGATTCTGACTCAAAAAAAAAAAAAAAAAGTTTCAGCAATCCTTGAAAGTAGTTAGTGCCCTGGAAAAGAGGAAACAGATTTCCACCAGACAGTTGGCAAGGAAACAAAAAAAGAAATGTCACTGCTTATTGGTCTTTTGAGAAGATGTTCGCACCTTTTTCTTTTTTACTCCGTGTTGACTCAGTGGTTGTGTTGTGACCCTTTAGGTTGTTTAGATGCAGGCTTGCCCTTGATAACTCTGTATGTCTAAAAGGGCTCTTTACCGGTGGTTTGTTAAATACCTTCTTAGCCCCTGTTTGGGGCATCACTTAGTCTAGGTCAGTGTTTCTCATCCTGTGGGTCACAACCTGTCTGGGGTCGAATGACTCTTTCACAGGGGCCACTTAAGGCCATCAGAAAACACAGTTATTTACATTATGATTTATAACAGGAGCAAGATTACAGTTAGGAAGTCACAACGAAAATAATTTTATGGTCAGGGGTCACCGCAACATGTGGAATTGATATTAAAAGGTCGCAATGTTAGGGAGGTTGAGAGTCACTGCTCCTGGTGGTGGGAATAAGTCGGGGAATAAAACAGGCAGATCTCCATGCCTTCATGAAGTGTTTATTGTAGTCTAGGACAGCAGGAGAGAAACTCAGCCTGCCTCTACAGATAAATTAGCAGCTGGTAATATTAGTGACTCTTGCAACACCCGGTTCCAGGTGTTTCATCAGGGTTGGTTAATCTGCCCCAGTTGCGTTACTCTCCAAACTTTCAGCTTTACAAATCCACGTTAGGGCGTTATTTATTTACAGTGATAAGCCTGGACTTTCAAACATGGTTTCAAACGCTCTAGTGCCAGCGTGTTCTCACCATTCCCCACCCCCACTGCATGCACGAGACACACACACACACACACACACACACACGCACGCACACACGAGATGGTGGGTGAAAGAACCTTGCCGAGGCCATGGACTTTCCCTGTTGACAGCCATCTGTTGCCCTTCCTATTAGTTGTCGGGAAGGGAATGGAGTTGTGGAGGAGTGCCGGGAAAGCTGCTCACTCTGCCTACATCTGGTGTTGAGGATCTGTTCCTGGTGTGTTCTCTTTCCAAAGGAGTTCAGGCATGGAGGCAAGAGCTCGCCTAGGAGTCTGCGCCTCATCAGGATGCTGCCCTAAGCTCCAGGTGTACAGAGTGGAGCTTCCTGGAGGGACACTGCAGGAGGAAGTGCCTGTTCTTGGTGACAGTGTGTGCTCTCTGGACAAGCCGATTGTAGCGCACGTACCTTTACCCTTAGTACCTGGCTCTTGCGTGGCGTAGTGATTAGTTTTATCTTCTTACTAGTCTTTTGTTTAATCAGTACTAGATATTTCCTTTGTAAAACTTGCCAACCTCAGTTACTGTGGGATTTCTATCTCCTAGATATTGCGTGTTTTATCGTTTCTTCCCTGCCTTCCTCCCCCCAGCAGTTTCTTAGTAGCAAGTCTCTTCTCCCAGAGCCTCCTCACTGGTCTGTGAATGGCAAGCTTATATTCAGCTTTTAGAAATAAACTTTATGATGCTTTTCAGTCCCCCAAGTTGAATTTTAGTACAAGACAGCTTGATGGACAGTTGCTTTCCTAACCCTTGTTAGCGTCCAGGCCGATCTCTTTGCTCACCGAAAGCTGCCTCACTGCCCGCATGTTTTGCTTTAGGCTCTGCTGGCTGAGGGGGACAGGAATGAGCATGGCAAATGGAGCTTCTACTTGAGCAGCTGTGTCCCAGCTTTTGCTGTTGGGACACAACTTGTCTTCTACACGGTGGTAGTCAGAGATGTGGGTTTAGACAATGCGTAGCTGCCTGGGTATGTCAAAGAAAAGGAAAGAGGAAGGACCATGGACAACCAGAAGCGTTTTTATGATGAAACAGCATTGGCTGGTAAGGTAAAGCGCAGAGCAGACTCCCAGTCCCAGCTGAGAGCAATAGTGTGGTGGTGTTCGGGCTTTCCTGGGTGCAGGAACACTGTGAGAAAGACCTCCTAAATGCAAACTCACACAAAGCAGCAATTGCAGTGACACGGTGTCAAAGAGTTGGAATGGCCAAAGTCTAATTGACACTTGTCCTCAGTAACATTACTTCCTAACATGCTGTATTGTAGGTTCTATGGAGTATTTGATCAGAAGCACACTATGAGACAAAATTCTAGCACTTGCTGACTCCAGGATTGCGTTCTCTGTGGAATGTCGTTAGGGCTGTGGTGAAGAGCATCAGGTGTGAGGGAGTTGATGTGTGTGCGAGCAGGTGCGTGCGAGCAGGCCTGATCTGCTCCTGGATGGAGCGGGGCTAAGCTGGTCTGTGACTGTGGCACTGCCACCTTCAGCCTTCAGCCGCTTACACGGCGCTGACCGGATGCTACGGTTCTCGTCATGACTCACACGCTAGACCTTTGATTAAATGGTCATTATACTTTATTGTAAGCGCATTCCTCCCTAGTAAAGTTGGAAGAGAATTTGGCTTGTGGATGGGAGGCCACATGAGGGTGTGAGCCACTGGATTACAGAGTCTCCCCTGGGTTGCACTGCTGTGTTGCTATTTTTGGCTTGGTTTTGGTTTGGTTTTTACAGTCTGTGGCTCTTTGGAGAGTTTAAGTTTTGCACATGTTTGATTTGAGTTCCTTCTTTTTTTAATATTTATTTATTTATTATGTATACAATATTCTGTCTGGGTGTATGCCTGCAGGCCAGAAGAGGGCACCAGACCTCATTACAGATGGTTGTTAGCCACCATGTGGTTGCTGGGAATTGAACTCAGGACCTTTGGAAGAGCAGGCAATGCTCTTAACCTCTGAGCCATCTCTCCAGCCCCGAGTTCCTTTTTTGTAATGTCACAGCAACCTTTTGTGTTACCTTACATTCCCTTTGTGGCTGTTTTAGACATTTAAGCTGTGTATTTATGTATTTGGGACTTGGGTAGTTTTGTAAAATTAGAAGAGCATTGTCTCCACAGTAGAAATAGTGCTAGCAAAATTAAATAGAAAATCAATGAGATAATCTGGAGATGAGGTATACTGAGCAGCTGTCTAGATTTTAGTGCCAGCCACAAGAGGAATTAGGAGATTTGGATTAAGACATTCCCCTCTGTCACACTCCTTCCTGCCTTTCCCCTGGTTCCCAATGGGGTAACTCCTTTCTCCTGTCTGCTTTATCTGCAGGGGACATAGAAGGCCTCTGACTTTGGGTATTTCCATTGCCTTCTTACCTTTCCTGCTCTGCCTTCACTCAACCCTAACTTTTGCCTGTTAGGACGTCTATCATTTTCTATCTTGTAGACTATAAAATGATGGTTTTCTTTGCCGGATAGATCTAATGTGTGGCTGATTGTTTTTTCCATCCTGGATAGTCTTAACCTGCTAAAAGCTTTCTGTTATGTCTCCTGATCTGGGTTCTTACAACGCATCATCCACCATATGCTCCAACCCCTTGGTTTCTTTATTTCTAGGTACTCTGGCCTTTATTTAGACGGTATCCTGAGAAAATGAAATTCTTATGCTACCAGCCTCTTCTGCCCTCTGCCTTGCCTTAGCATCTGTTACCGCTTGGTGGTTTTGTTCATTGTTCTTGCCTCACTTGTCCTGTTCAGCACGTGTCTAGGTGTGACCCCCCCTTTCCCATGTGGCCAGGTGTGACCCCCGCCCCCCAAAACTTTACTTTTTTTTTTTTGATGTAGATAATCCTTTCTAGGCACTAAGAAAAACAGTGGTTTTAGAATCGGGCTGTAAGTCCCTGATGGCCTAGCTAAAGATCACAAAACCAACAAAGAACCACAACGGCTGTGCAATCAGAGTGAGTTCTGACATGAAGCTGCTATTTCAGGGAACCAGATAGTTTTCCTGCCAGTGTCTCCTCCTAGTCAATGTATCTTTTAAAGCTCAATTTAGAATTTCATTACTGACATTTTTTAAATGATTCTTTTTTATTCAAGGATCATACTACATTTAACAGTAAGCTGGCTCTCATTTCAGCTACGTTTTCCCTAGTGACCAACCAAAATGATACCAAGGAGACCCTCTTTAAAACTCAGATTTATCTTCAGAGGTTAAAGGATTCAACATCATTGGGAATGTAAAACTCGATAGATACCTCAGGCTCTCTCTGGAAGCAAGTAGGCAGAAAAGCAGCAGGCTTTTGAAGAGTGCTGGCACCGCCAAAGTGTGCGCTCATAACCTCCTTAGGTGATTAAGGGCTGTGCAAAATAGATAATGTGCTTATCATTCGTGGGCACATTGTTTACACATACATGCGTGCTGAAGTCATTCTTTATAGTTATGGACCATAGATTCTTGTATTTTGTATTACTTTTGGATCAGTGCTATTTATTTTGTAATGTTTTTAAAACATTATTTCTTCAGAGTACCCAAAATCTGTCCAAATTTTGTCCTGTAGCTAATCATGGGGTAGTACAAAATGTATTTCTTAGTTAGGATAGAGCTGATATTTTAGAAAGGCTCTAGTTTGTATTAGAACTGAGTCTTACTCTGCTGCCATTGGCCTAGGGGATGCTGTGTAAACTGTGCTAGCCTGGAACTCAGCTGCCATGCCCCTGGAATGCTGTGGTTAGAGAGGTGTGCCACCACAGTCCAAGAAGGCTCCACCATAAAGTCAGGATTCAACTAGGAATTGTCTTTTTGTTTTAATACTTTTGTAGGCTCTTGTATTAACAGAACTGAAGAAAGCATACATCATCAAATGTGTAATGCCTACTTTTCTAAGGGAAAAGTAAGATTAGGCAGTCTGTGCTAGTTAGATGTGCACCTGGAAGAGGGGTGTCCTAGCTGCTGTGCTGAATTTCCTGATTCTGATGCAGATGCGACCTCTCTGGGAAGCAGCGTTCGGGCCATGATGTCTGTAACAGACTTGGCTGGAGTTCCCTACATCTCAAGAGTTTTATGATTTTAATTCAACCATAAAATATGCTTTTCCTCAGAGGAAATTGGTCACTTTTTCTTTATTATAAAAACACAAAATTGTTTTTAAAAATCTAAAATTGGTAAGTCTCAGAAACAACAGTTAGGTTGGCTGTGAGTGACTCTTGAGTGTTGGGCGAGGGTGAGGGAGCCTGTCCTTGTTAGCTAGTTGGATTTGTTTTGTTTTTAAAGATGGTGCCTTACCATGTTGCCTGGTCCAGCCTAGAACTTGTGATCTTCCTGTTAGCCTTCCAAGGTGCTTGTCTAGTTCCTGGCTTGTCAGGCTCGTTTGAAGCATTTATCTTTATTGTACTTGCTGGTGTTCTTCTGGGGTACTCATTTTTGTGTTGCTTTCTCTGAGTTTGTCTACTCTCAGATGGTAGCCGGGCTGAGCTTGTGGACTCAGGAGATGGAAACCCACTAGAGTGCTATCAGTTGGTGTAGTCTGGTGACTTTTCATAGCATGCTTTAGATAAATATATTGACCCTTCGCCTTTAAAAAGTGTCGATCACTTTGTCCATGAGCCTGTGCCTTCACCCTAGTCATCTCCAAGTATGAGATGTAATAGGCCTAGGTCTTCAAAGGATGCTGAGAAACTATGTGATGGAGGGTCATCATGTCACTTGAGGACTCCAGAGGTGCTAAGCTGCCTGTGGTTGACTTGTTAAACTGGATTGAGTTCAATTTCTCTATTACTTGATGCTGTACCTTTTATGACATGGGCACCTATATATTAGGATCCCCCATCTGGAGTAAATGGTAATGATCTGTAAAATGCCTGAGAATAGTAAAGATCTCCTTACTCTCATGTTAGAATCCTCAACATTGTTTCTTCATAGCATGAATATTAATTTAGTGCTTATTAAATACCTACCTTTTGCCAGGCAGAATTATAGTTACCAGGAATATAAATATTGTGTTCCATGTGTTTGAAGGATACCTGATTAAGCTTAGATTTGTGCACATACAAATAATTATAGGTGCTTTGCTGTAGCTCTGGTAGAATGGTAGAATGAAAACCCAAACCATACAAAATTAAGAGTTCACTAGATAAAGAATTAAAGAGAACTAGAGAGAAAAGAAAAACAAGGCACAAGAGACGGAGAAAATTTAGGAACTGTGATGCCCCAGAAGCAAGGGTGAGTCCCTGCCACTGTAGCTGGCAGGCCTCACAGTTGTTCGCCACAGCAGTGCTGTGGGCAAGTGCACTCGTCACTTAGTTACCCACAGAGAGGCTGCTGCTCCATCTCCTTTTCCGCACTCCACATGGACATACCCAAGGGATGCCTGAACTTTCACAGATGGAGCTTCAGTGATGGTGACAGACTTTAGTCATTTCTAATTGTGATCACATTTGGGGATACTTTGCTGAGCATAGACTTTTATAGGCTGAGAGAACAGTGCTTCCGACTACCTGGAGAGGTTGTTGGAAGGTGGGAGGTCTCTGTAGAGTGAGGAGAGGCAGAGAAAGTGAGCTTAACCACACTTCTTGCTTGCTGGAATATTCTTTGGATTCTAAGAAAGTTTGAAAGTGCTGTGTGCCGACTTCTGTGACATTACAAAGAGAAGTGAAGTAGGGGAGTGTGTGAGTGTTGTAAGTCACTGTTGGTTTGTTTATTTCAGAGCACAAAGTTATCATTGTTGGGCTGGATAATGCGGGGAAAACCACCATCCTTTACCAGTTGTAAGTATTAACTGCTTAAAAGTTTAATCTTGTTGTTTCTGGTTACTCTTTCTTCTTTTGTGATATTCAGTCAATGAAATCAATGAAAAATTATGTGGCTCCAAGGAGACTCACCATAAGCCGGGAACCAGACTTAAACAACTGTTTGTGGTGAGCCAGAAATTTACATGACATCTGACATGCTCATTGTTTGTATTGAGCATCTAACTTTTAGAAAACAGGAAAATAGTGGATTATAACAGTTTGCCGAAACGATCTGTAATATTCTGAAACCATTATTTATTTTGAGCTCATAGAAAAAGGACACTTGGGTATGAAATAAAGAAGTCATGCTGATTTGTCCCTTGATGTAAACCTGAGATGAGCGAGCTTCCTCACTGATTTTGTGAACTTTTCCCCTCCTAGTTCCATGAATGAAGTTGTACATACATCCCCCACAATAGGAAGTAACGTGGAAGAGATCGTGGTTAATAATACCCGTTTCCTGATGTGGGATATTGGTGGTCAAGAGTCTCTTCGTTCTTCCTGGAACACTTACTATACTAACACTGAGGTAACATTCTCAATGCTGTCGCTTACACAGTCATTCTGAGTCCTTGAGAAGCTTTCGGATTTGAGTCATTACAGTCCTTTAAAAACAGGACAGTACTTTGACTTTAGAGTGTAAGCATTGTCTGCTATGCTTGACTCTAGTTGTCTTCCATTCCTTGTCTCAAATCCTTGACTGTATATTCACTGTTAGGTCTCTATAGGGAGAATGGGTGGTTGATCGATTGGGTTGTTTGAAGTAGTTTATTTTATAATGACTTACATCTCATGATTTCTGATTGCTTTTCTTCTCACTATATGTGGCTAAGTGGAAGAAATCCTAGCCAAGTGAAGGGCTCTTCTGTGGTTTGAGTCCTAGCCAGCTTTTGCTGTGTATCTTCTTTTATTCAGTGCAGTTACACTTAAAGATACCTCTTGATTATAAAGCATTTAGACATAATCATATGCTTTTATTTACATGTTAATGTTCCAAGAGAAAAATTGAAACCTATGATACATTCATCATGTAGGCCTATAAATTGAAAGGTCGCACCAGTGGTTTTTGTGGTGTGGATGAGAAGATCTTAAAAATATTCTATACATATGTAAAGATGATATTCAAATCATTAGTGATGCTACTAAGTGTCTCTCATGGTCTGGCCCCAGCTTCCATTAGCATTCCATTGTATTTGGAGGAAATGGATGTATGGCTTATAAAGGTATATGTAATGCCCCCATATAGATTGCTCCAGGTGTTAAATTGTGTTAGCTTTGAAAAGGGTTTATTAAAATACTATTTGTTAGAATGAGTATCACAATAATAAAGTCTTCTGCCAGAAAGCTATCAAATGAAATCTTACAGTTGGTGGAAACTGAAGAGCAAAAAGGCTAAGAATCACAATGGTTTATTTGGAAATTATTACCAAGTTCTAAAAATTAAAAAAATGTGTTTTAGTAACAGGCAATGTGAGCATTGTACGTACAGTAACCACACATTTGCTCTGCTACCCTCTTGCCTCCTGATGCTCTTAGAGTTGGGAGGGCAGTGGGGTCTCATTGTCTGTTCAGCACAGGTTGTGTTTGCATAGCAGTGCCCTGGATATAAGGAAGCTTTTGTTTTTAGATGCCAGTTAATACTTTCAGTGTGTTCTAGCAACTTAGATGTAGGACTTTAAGTGTTTGGGTTTTGTTTGTTTTAAATTACATTGTAGTGTAAATACAGGGATATAGGCCCATTAGTATTTATGTAGTGATTTAGAAAAAAGTGTTTGCGTCATATTCTTTGTTTTCCTTAAAAATGTGTAAGCGTGCTGGGCGCCAGTGGTGCGCTTGGAAGGCAGAGACAGGTGGATCTCTGAGTTTGAGGCTAGTCTGGTCTGTTTCCGGGATAGGCTCCAAAGCTACACAGAAACCCTGTCTCAAAAAAAAAAATGCATCCCTGGGTGTCTTACATTACAGAAGATTTTAGTGTCTTGATATTAGAATCATGTAATTAAATAAGTATCTTATTTTGTAAAAGTACAAAATAAGTACCTTGGATTTTCAAATACCAAATTCTCCAAGTCACTAATGATTTTTTGGTAATTATTTTAGTTTGTAATAGTTGTTGTGGACAGCACAGACAGAGAGAGGATTTCTGTAACTAGAGAAGAGCTCTACAAAATGCTAGCCCATGAGGTAAGTGCTGTGGTTGTAAGTGGGGGGATGGGCTTTGTATTACATTTGATTTGCTCTTTACAGTTCCTCATAAGGATTATTTCATTTTTAAAAAATATTAATCTCTTGGTCATGTTTGCATGTCATTCCTGCTTTGTGATTATGATACTTCCCAAATTTGAAGTATGTCTGGAAGCAGGAGAAAGATGGTGCAGGCAATCATAGATTGATATTTAACTTTGATAAATCTAATTTAGATGCTTCACTGAGCAAAAGGAATTTCTACAAGTAGTTTTCCTTTTCTGTGTGGGTAGATTATTCATACAGTGGATTATCATTTGATAGCTTGACAGGTATATCGCAAGTCCCTGGATGTATAACAGTTCTTGAGTGTTCTCTGTTATCAAACTAATATTTAAACTTAGTTGCTCTAATGAAATTATATCACTAGCTTATTATGCTAAGTCCCGCTAGTAGGATTTTGAAGTCAAAATTTAAATAATTTTACTACTGTAGTCAAAATTTAAGTAAGTTAGGGCTGTGCATATAGGTCACTGGTAGAGTGCTGGCATCCATGAGGTCCAGGCCTTGACTGGTCACAAACTTAGAGATTTCATTTGCCTCTGCCTCAAAGCTTTGAAACCACCACATGTAACCAGAGACTTTGAGTCTCTGCAGGACACTCCCTAATACAAACAAAGAAATCTCCTTTCTTTACCTACTGAGGCCAACAGCAACAGTAATCTGAATATGAGAAATGTTTAAAAGGCAGTTTGACAGGCACATCAGTCATTTAAAGAAAACAATAACAGTGCAGCCCTTCCTCCCCCGCTTCCCCCCTTGGGCTTGTGATCTTCCCTGACATGGGCTTTTTTCTGACAGTACTAGTGAGTTTTCACCTGTACAATGAGCCTTAAATTCAGTTGTAAAACAATGGGTTATATACCTAACAGTCATGCCACTATTACACCCATACACACACATTTACCTTGGGATCCATAGCCAACCATGATTCCTAGTGACAGCCCTTCCCCAAGCAGCCTGTGAGGTACCTTCTAGCACTATGAAAGCAGCCAGCCATCAAGAATAAGCCCTTTAACAACTCCTTTTGTCTTCATATCCCGTAGCTAGAGTATGTGTTGTCTTCAGCAGTATGGCCTCTAGCTAGTTTTGGCCTGCAACCTAGAGCAGTAGATATCTTTAAGTTTGTGAGGCCTCAGGGCCTCCCTAACTGACAACTCATTAAGAGGTATTGGGATTTTTGCCCAACAACCTTATGACTTATAAACCTACCCCACTCCTGTACTTAGTTTCTTTTCCTGTTCCTGAAATAAAACTACTCCGATAAAAGTAGCTTTCAGGAGAATAGATTTGTTTTAGATTAACAGTTCTAGAAGGACATAGTCATGGTGGGGAAGACATAGCAGCAGGCAGGAGCAGGAGGCTGACTGGTCACATGGCACCCACATTCAAGAAGTAAAATCAGCAGAGAGTGGACTGTGTTACACAGTTTCAGGGTCTACCTCTGAAACTTCAAGGCCTACCTCTAGTAACTTAGTTCCTTCAGCAAGGTTCTGTTAGCTTCCCAAATAGCATCACTAGTTGGGAACCAAGTGTCTGCACATAAGAGCTTGTAGGCAGCATTTCAAATTCAAACCACAACAGAGAACCTTGTTTAAAACTGTAGTCTTCACTGTGCTTTTACACATCTGTAGAACAAGTGTTATGTAATAAAATCTTTACAAATCATAGACAGGATCTATGAAAAACACCATAGTAAGTGCCAGTTGATCTTGGATGCCTGAAGGGGAACTAAAAAGGAAGCATTAGCAGAATGCAGTACGGCATGAAAAGATCTCGTCACATCTGTCAGTTTCATTGGCAAATGTAGTGAGGAGCAGTGGGCTGTGGTTCCTGCTGCCCAGCTCCCAGCCGCCTGGCTAGTTTATGCCCCGAAATAACACACAAATTGTATTCTCTTAAACATTGCCTGGCTCATTAGCTCTAGCCTCTTAGCTAACTCTCATATTTTTCTTAACCCATTTCTAATAATGTGTGTAGCACCACGAGGGGTGGCTTACTGGGAAGATTCTAGCCTATGTCCATCTTGGGTCGGAGTTTCATTGCATCTGTCTCAGAGAGGAGAGGCATGATTGACTAACTTCCCTTCTTCCCAGCATTCTGTTCTGTCTATTCCACCCACCTAAGGGCTGGCCTATCAAATGGGCCAAGGCCGTTTCTTTATTAACCAATGAAATCAATTCAAACAGAAGACCCTCCCACATCAGGCAAAAGATGTTGAGAACAGCATAGATGGGAGACATTGCCCTTTACTCCTCTATGCTTTGAAAACGAGTTACCATGAACCATCCCTACTTCTTTGCCTGTGTTATTGCTGCCACTTCATGGCTGCTCCATGTTTCTTAAACACTAGCAGTCTTAACAGGAGTGGCTTGCATTACTCAACTTGACTTAGGGTCAAGTGGGGAGCAGAGTGCTTTCATCAGAATATTTTCATTATGCTTGCCTGCTGTGTCTGGCACTGGAGTCAGCTCTTGGTTCTGACATGCTTTAGGCCATCATTGTGCCTTTGCTTTTTATATCAGCCAAACCTGCGTGCTGAAAAAAAAAAAAAAAAAAAAAAAAGAAACTCTGCTAGGCAGTTTCTACTCCCGGTGTGCTTTTATATGTATACACTAGAGCTATAATTGCCCACCCCAACGCAAGCTTATCACTTGACTGTTTTATTACTTTAAGTCTTCTATAAACTGCTGCTCCAGTTTAAGTCATCTAGAAATGTAATAGTACATTTGGCTTTCTGGGGTTTGTTTTTTTTTGGAATTGCAGTTTACCACATTTGTCTTTTGGAGTAGCCTCGGCAGATCACCTTTGCCCTTCTCTCCTTCCCTCTTGATTGCTTTACCACTTTACAAATCTGGTCTACATGCCAGTCTTCATTTAGATTACCTGAAGCCTGACTAACTTCATAAAGATCACGTCCCACCATAGGGTTTAGCATAGGACACCAACTGTTGTACCAAAGTTCACATGATAAATTTATTGACTTACTTATAGGAGTATGGGTAAAGGATTACTTAAAGGAACATGGCCAACACAGAGGCAGTATTACCCAAAAGTCCATACTGTGCTGGTTGACTTCATGACAACAGCATTCCTGGAACTCCTTTCAACTTGCAAATAGCTCTGGTGATCCAGAGAGTCTCTTTTCCCTAATAGTCATTACTAGCTTATAACTTGGGGAAGAAGCCTTTTTGTGTATATGTCTTGTAAGTTACAGGAGCTTCCTGAGACTTGTGAGTTGTTTACTTTCTCATTCTTAAAAAGTGTCTCCTTCCAGGATAAAATATTCCAATTGGGAGGAAATTGTAACAACAGTTTTTATTTCATAATTTGGTAAGGCCTAAGAAAACTGGGATACTTAAAATGAAGCTGTATGTTACTATTTATTCAATGATTTCTTTTGAGTTTTGCTTTACAGATTTTGTTTCAGGTCCATTTTCAAGAGTTTAAGAAATGTGATAAAAAGTGGTTTTTGTAAATTAAGAATACACATTTTGTTTTAGTGATTATGGTAGTTTGAATGAAAATGGACCCATAGGCTCATAGAGAGTTGCACTATTAGGAGGTGTGACCTTTTGGAGTAGGTGTGGCTTGTTGGAGCAAGTGTCACTGGCGGTGAGCTTTGAGGTTTCAAATGCTCAAACCAGACCCCGTGTCATTTCCTGCTGCCTAAGGATTCATGTATAGAACTCAGAGCCTTACCTCTCCAGCACCATGTTTGTCTGCATGCCACCATGCTTCCCATCATGACAGTGGATTAGACCTCTGAACTATAAGCCAACCACAATTAAGGATTTTCATTTACAAGAGTTTCTGTAGTCATGGTGTCTCTTCACAGCAATAAATACCCTAACCAAGACAGGGATCATGGCTTCCAATGTCTTTTTTTCTGTTGGGGACTCAAATTCTGGCATTCATATCAAACATTTTAGGGTTTAAAAAAAATACATCTTGGGAGGCTGGAGAGAATGATGGCTCAGCAGTTAAGAGCTCTGACTGCTCTTCCAGAGAACCAGGGTTCTCTTCCCAGCACCCACATGGCAGTTCACAACTGTAACTCCAAGATCTGACACCTTCACACAGACATACATGCAGGCAATACACCAATGCAAATAAATTATTATAAATAATACAGCCTGTCATTCATCGTTCATTCACTTACAAAGTTCTGTTTTCTAGTTTGGAAGATAAGTAAGCCGTAAAAGAGGCAGAAAATGAAAGATTTTTTTGGGATTTTATAAAGAGACAAAACATTCTTTATTTCAGAGTGGAGTTTTATAGAGACTTTACAAGGGAAAACACATGCATATGCTGTTTCTTGGATGTATGTTTATCTTTAGCAGGAAGCTTCTGAATATAACAACTATTCTTGAATGGGCTGTATAATAGGTACAAATATTATTTAGACTTCTTCCTAGGAGAAGATAAAAAGGAGACTGAGTAGGGAGATAGGGAGCCGCTTAAAGATGGTATTGGAAGCACAGTAGCGTCCTGGTAGGCTGGAGCAGAGTCAGTGGTAGATCTCTGACGGGTGACAAATGGGTGAAAAAAATGAATGCACAGAAATGGAATTAGTTAATTGTTTCATAGCTACAGTTACACAGTCTGTTTTTTAGGGTTTCTTTGTGTAACCCTGACTGTCTAGAAATCATTCTGTAAATTAGGCTGGCCTTGAATTCCGCCTGCCTGCACCTCCCAAGTTCTGGGATTAAAGGCATGTGACTCTGCAGTGCATTCTAAAACATGGGGCTCCAAGAACAGCTTCTCAAGGCTTCATCTTACAAGAAATCTTAAAACTTAGCTGGCTTCTTAGAGCCCAACCCCTATTGGGATGCCTTGCTCAGCCTTGATGTAGGGGGAAAGGACTTGGTCCTGTCTCAATGTGCCAGGCTTTCTTGACTCCCAAATGCATGGGAGGCCTTACCCCTTCAGTGGAGTAGTTAGGGGGGATGGGTTGTGGGTGAGCAGGAACTGTGTTTGGTATGTGAAATGAATAAAAAAACAAGTATTAAACTCTGAATATAATTATAGTAGGAAAGCTGCTTGTTTGTTTCCTGACTACCTGGCAGCTCAGATCCAAAATAATCACAAAACTAATTATTTAAATCATTGCTTGGCCCATTAGCTCTAGCTTTCTTATTGGCTAACTCTTACATCTTAATTTAACACATCTCCATTCATCTGTGCATCACCATGAGGTCGTGGCCTACCAGCAAAGTTTCAGCGCGTCTTTCTCCAGCTATGGCTTCTTCCTGACTCTGCCTTCTTCCTTCCAGCATTGTTTAGTTTCCCTGCCTAACTAAGTTCTGTCCTGCTATAGGTCCAAAGTAGTTTCTTTATTCATTAATGGTATTCACAGCATAAAGAGGGGGATCCCACATCATAGTTAATTTTAAAATAGTTTCAGACAGCAAAATCTAAAATTTCTTTGACTCAAATTCTAGAAGTTGTCTTCCCAAACGAAGCTTTGTGGAACAAAGTGATGATACTGGTCTACGACAGAGAAGTAGATGCTCGCGTTTGCTACTGTTCTCGTGACTAACAGATGTCTTAGAAAATTTTCTTTCTGTATGGGCTGTTGGGACCCAGGTCCCACCTGTGCCTGACAAGTACTCTGCCACTGAGTTATATCCCCAGTCTTTAAAAATCATGTTTGGTTTTGCCAGTGTCTCATTAAGCTACTCAGGCTGACTTGGAATAAGCAGTGAGCATGCCTTAGCCTCCCAGTATTTGTGAGATTATGGGCCTGCACCATCAGGCCTGGGAATTTCACATTCTTGAGATCAGATGTGTAATTTGTATAGTAGAGAACATTTATTAGCTTATGAACAAAACGTTACCATTGTTTACCCTAAATTGATAGTTTACAAATACATTTTAATAAATAGCTTTTAATCCAATATGCTTTCTATTATTGTCATAGTATGTTTGGTCTTGAGGTTATATAATAAAAAGCATAGATTTTCCAACCTTTTAAATATTTAAAAAGGTAAAATACCTGTTTTATGACTGCTGTTTTTGTGATCATTTAAGTAATCAAGGCCATTGATGCCAGCCTGAGGTGCAGGAGATTCTCCTAAAGTTTGAGTTTTGAGATCTAGAAAGGGAATTACAGTTTTAGTTTAGAGACCCTTTCTATTTACTTTTATTGTTCTGTTTGGTGTGTGTGTATGTGTGTTCCCATGCTGGGGAGGCCTTATGTTGCTGTCAGGTGTTTTAAATTCATCTCCACCTTTATAGAGGCAATCACTAGCTGGGCATGCCTGGCTCTGCAGCTTTCTCTGAGGAGTCCTCAGCTCCGCCTCCCGCTCACACGAGGATTATCGGCAGCCACCATCATGTCCATCACCGAGTTCTGCACTCTGGCCCTCATGCTTACTACACAGCGGGCACTCTACAGCAGAGCCAGCTCTCAATTTTTATGGTTCTAAATTTTATTTTTATGGTTTTAAGTTTTATTACTAAGAATGATGGCTTTAAATTACTATAAAATGGTACAGAATATGCTTCCTAACTTGAGCCAGTACTTATCAGAATTTTTTATATTGAGCATGTCATCATTAGCAAACCTAGCCTGTATGAAAGAGTTAAATGTACACTAGCAAGAGATATCAAAACTTCTAGATCATAGAATAGAAATTAAATCCCATGGAAAGTCTGTCTGCTTATTAACTCAGCCACATAACCACTTATCAATAATAGTCAATTTTCGTTTAGGATAAGATTTTCAAAAATTATATCTTTAGTAATTACTATGTATGTTTAGATCTTTGGACCAAACTATGTCTAAAACTAAATATGCAGTCTTAAAACCAGCAACCTGTGTTCTTGTCTAACATTATCAGGCAACTCTACCCTGCAGAGGGCACTACACGCACACACAGTGTTTCCAAACCGAGAATTTAGCCTTACATGATGCGTAGATTGATTTATATATAGTGTTCAGATGATGCCAGCTACTTGCAGCGTGGTCATTTTCTGAGGAGTTCATGCTCTTGTGGAACGCTGGCTGTGAAAGGCTTGCCTAGGAGAGGAAGAAAAGGGATGCTGCATAAAGAAAGCATCTGGGACAGTGTTGCGATAAGGCTGTCCCAGCTGTCCAGAGAGTGGACAGCCTGCTAACTGGAGAGCTGAGGTGTGAGTGGTGGTGCCCACTAGAGCCCAAGAAGGAAGATGATGAGTTAAAGTCAGCCTAGACTGCATAGCAAGACCACAAAACCATGAGTGACTTTACATGTATTAGAATATATAGCCAATATTAATAAAGCAGAAAATGAAATCTGGAAAAGTAAAGGGGCAGAGTTTTGGTACAATAAAAGGATGGCTTGGAGTTTGTTGGTTGTTGCTGTTGTGTTTCTTGTGCTTGAAAATACAGTGTTAAGCACGTAGGGCCATAAAGTATGTCATTTAAGACTAAACAGTTGGCACTGAGGATCTACCAGGTAGGTCAGTTGGTCAGATGTCTGCTGCTCAAGCATGTGAATCTGAGTTTGATTTCCACAGCAGGCACAGCAGCACGTGCTGCTCCCGTGCTGGGCTGGGGGCACAGGATTGCTGGGCTCTGGCCAGCCGGTCCAAGCAAATCCTGAGAGGTCCCGTTTCCAAAATGAAGCATCTAACACTTACCTCTTGCCTCTATAGATCTGCACATACAGTGCATAAACTACACCTACAGACACACATAACTGAGAAATATGTAAATCCATACACAGATCGTTTATTTCTGTCAATCTATAAGATGTAGAATGTTTAAATTCTAGATGAGTTGGGGTGCCTGTGAGAAAAAAAATATAATTTTAAAAAAGATAGTCCAGATTGCTAAAATTATGAAAAATAACCAACTAAACTGAAAATACATGGGGAAATGTACTAGCCTTTATTTTATTTGCTTTTGCAGGATCTAAGAAAAGCCGGATTGCTGATTTTTGCCAATAAACAAGATGTTAAAGAATGCATGACGGTAGCAGAGATCTCTCAGTTTTTGAAGCTAACGTCTATAAAAGACCACCAGTGGCATATCCAAGCATGCTGCGCTCTTACTGGCGAGGGGTAAGATCTCATGAGTATCATATCTGGCTCAGAAATATGAATGTCTATCAAATCACAAAATCTGTAAGGGAGTCAGTCTCTGTAATCAGAGACTTTGGATGACTGTATTAAGAGATGCAGCACAGATAATACATGTATGAACTAACAGGTCGGAATATAGATTCTACAGTTACTTTAGCAGCATAGAGAAATAAGAGCATCACTGGAACTGGAAAAGCCAGAAAGTACCTTTTCTACCCGGGGGGGGATTAGGAGTGAAAATGGAGCAGTATGACACGAAAGTCCTTATTTCTGGAGCCAAGGGTATTGGGAGGTAGTATGATTTGCCTAGGCTTGTTACCCGAGCTGGAGGTATTTAAGAAGTAGTAGTAAACTATGTCAGATGTGTGGTCAAGGACCAGCAAAATGGAAAAAGTACTGTTGAATTCAACAGTGAATGAGTGGACTCAATCTGTGTATTGGGAAAGCGGGCAAAAGGAAGTCGGTGGTAATTTAAAGAGGAAGTGAATTTTAGAATAGCATCTGAAAGTCCTTTTAAAAAAATTTTCTGTGTATGTGTGCACCATGTCCATGCATTAACCCCTAAAGGTTAGAGGGCACTGGATTGCACAGACACTGAGAACAATAAATGGGACCTCCTGAAATGTAAAGCAAAGGACACAGTCAACAAGACAAAATGGCAGCCTGCAGAATGAAAAAAGATCTTCACAAACCCCACATCAGACAGAGGACTCATCTCTAAAATATACAAAGAAGCTGGTCATCAAAAGAACAAATAATCAAAAAAAAAAAAAGAGGTACAGACCTAAACAGAACCCTCAACAGAGGAATCTAAAATGGCTGAAAGGCACTTAAGGAAATGCTCAAGTTCCTTAGCCATCAGAGAAATGCAAATCAAAACAACTCTGAGATTCCATCTTACACCTGTAAGAATGGCCAAGAGCAAAAACACTGGTGACAACTTATGCTGGGGAGGATGTGGGGTGAAGGGAACACTTCTGCGTTGCTGATGGGAACACACACTGGTACAGCCCCTTCGGATATCAGTATTGAGATTTCTCAGAAAATTAGGAAACAACCTTCCTCAAGACCCAGTAATACCACTTTTGGGTATCTATCCAAAGGATGCTCAATCGTGCCGCAAAAGACATGTGTTCAGCTATGTTCATGGCAGCATTGTTTGTAAAAGCCAGAACTTGGCCACAACCTAGATGCCTGCCCCTTAACTGAAGAATGGATAAGGAAAATGTGGTATATTTACACAATGGCATACTACACAGTGGAAAAAAAATGACATCTTGAAATTTGCAGGCAAATGGATCGAGCTAGAAAACATACTGAGGTAACCCAGACCCAGAAAGACAAATATCATATGTACTCATAAGTAGCTTTTAGACATAAAGCAAAGAAAAACCAGCCTACAATTCAAAATCCCAGAGAACCTAGACAACAAGAGGACTCTAAGAGATACATGGATCTAAAACTACATGGGAAGTAGAAAAAGACAAGATCTCCTGAGTAAATTGGAAGTTTGGGGATCATGAAAGAGGATACAAGGGTAGTGGGGAGGAAGGGAGAGGAGTGGAGAAAAATATTTAGCTCAGTAAAAGCAAAATAATTTTAAAAAGCATTGGATTCCGTGAAACTGGTGTTACAGGCAGTTGTAGCCTATAATGTGTGGTTGCTGGGAACCACACTTGGGGCCTTGCAGGAGCAGCACAAGCTCTGAGCTGCTGAGTCACCTCTGCGGCCCAGCTGGAAACTGGGTGTGGCAAGGGAAGGAAGGAAATTGGGTGAAAAGCCTAAGGGAAGAGTATTTTTACTACTTTTCAAAGGTCTGGAAATTTGTATCTATTCACAGAAAGGCACTTGAGATTATGAAAAGCGGTCTTGAGTGTGGGGCAGAAACGTAGAGTACCAATAAATGAAATAGCTAAAGTGACGTTTTTTTTGGGTGCCATTTTGATTCAGTTGGTTGAAGATCATGGTATGGAGCATGGCCTTACTTGACCTTGCTAGGATTTCTAGTGTACCCTGGGAAGGACTGCAGTCTGACTGTTGGGAAGATTAAAATGGCTGTTATGAACTGAATACAGTCTGTCATTTTTCTAGTTAATTGAATACAGTGTCGTTTTTCTAGTTAACTGCTGTCCATTTCACAGTTTGAAATCATTATTGTGCACTGTTCTCTGTCAGCTTAAAAGTGGGAGTCTAATGGAGAAAAGTAGTCGCTCACAAAGCCACCAGTTTGCTTTGTTGTTTTGTGTATTCTTTTATATTTTTACATTTATACTTGATAAAAAATGAGTTTAAAGAAAAGCTGAAATAGGAACTGGAGAGATGGCTCGGTGATTAAGAGCATACTGCTCTTGCAGAGATCAGGGTTCTGTTCCCGGCATGTCAGGTGTCTCATGACTGTCTGTGGCTCCAACTCCATGGGGTGTGACATTCCCTCTTTGCTTCTCTGGGCACCTGCACACATGTGTGCGCACATACACGTAAGTAATAACAGACTTCAAAGGTTACTGTAACGGTTTTATGTCTGGAAAGCTGACTAAGAATGCTGCGACAGTGTGGCCTTGCTGTAGAGTCACTGATTCCTTCTTGCTAGGCATTCAGTTTCTCTTGGCACAAGGAGAATCCTTTTCTGTAGTTCAAAAATTAGTTCAGTTACTTGGTCAATAAAAAGTAAAAATGATATACTTTACTGCCTCAGATATTTTATAGTTATGGATATATACTTTCTATTCAGAACTTTATTATATAGTTATGTACATATACTTTGTATTCAGAACTTTGTTATATGTTTAGTATAGTATCCCATTATTTTATTTATGCCATGAACAATTTTTTATGTTGAGTATATTTTGAAAGGGAAGATTTCACCGTTATATGAGTATTCTAAAATTTTTTGGGTTTTGCTGATTCTAGACATTCAAATTTTACTCTTTCCTATTAAATGCTTCGTTGAATAGTCTTATACAAAAATCTGCTTACTGTCTGATTTTGTTTTTAGGATACATTGCACTCTGTGCTTGTTTTTCTAAATATGTGTGTGTGTGTGTGTGTGTGTGTGTTTATATAACAACTGTTGATTCTATGGGCATCGGTCATGCGAGTTCCCTGTACGTTAAACACTGTTCTGAGCATTAAGCTGAAAGTGAACTTGAGGCCGTGTGGCCTGGTGAGTGAGTCTTCACCAGCGTCTCCTGGACTGATTGCTGCGGCACTCACAGCTTACTCTTCAGAGCAGTGAAGTTCGCTAGCCTCTAACTTCCTAGTTCAGAATTTAATCACATCATTTTTGTTGTCTTACAGATTATGCCAAGGTCTTGAGTGGATGATGTCACGGCTGAAGATCAGATGATCTCTACTGACCTTTTCTCACGGACTCTGCATCCACAAAGTACTGGACTTTACCTGAGAGCTGGGAAAAAAAAAAAACCCCAACGGTTCAGATATATTTATAATAAACTGATTTAAGAATTTTTCTATAAGAAAAAGACCACTTATTTGAAAACAAGGAGGAAATGTCACTACCCAGTGTGCTCTCAATTCCTTCCAAAATGCTTCAAAGCTGTGACGGATTTTCTCATGATGGATCCTCCCAGGATATGAATAGCTGTGGCGAGTAACACGAGAGGAAGACGTTTGAATTAAAAGCTTTATTGTCAGCGTGACTTGCCCACCCCACCCCAAGTTGAATGTTCCCTTCTCATTACATTGAATCAACTACAAATCAGCACAGATACTGTTTCCAGTTTTTAAAAATGTAATATTATGGAAAGTATTTTGCTTAAAGTTGAATATGTATTGTGTATATACCTCAAGTTCAGTTTAATGGCTTTGTGTTCTAAAGCAAATAACACAACTAATAACCTTACCCTAGTGTCATTTTGTAGTTAGCGCTGTGTTCTTTGTACTGTCCTAACAAGCCAGCCCTGACCCAGAATTATTGAGCTGCTGCTTTTTAAAAAAAAAAAAAAAAAAAGAAAAGGTGGGGGAAAAGCTTGCCGTTGTATACCAGCTTTTGTTGTCAGTAACAGATGGGAAAACGCAGCGCAAGTAAGTGGAGTGTCCGCTGGACTCCTGGCCAGCTGTGCGGGGCAGAACTGCACAGTGAGCGAACCTTATGCCAGCTCAGCTACTAGTCAGTCAATCATAAATTGTGATTAAAACTATCAGGTAATTTTTAATTGGATATCATGGTGTGAAATGGGTTTATCCAGAGGTAACATTCTATAAATAGAATTCTAACTGCAGCCTTTTTAGGTATTAAATATACAACAAACCTCCAAATGAATTTGAGTGTAAACATAAGGCAGTTTTCAGTGAACATTGATAAATTTCTCAGTTTGCAGGTTTTCTTACATGTTCTTCCCCTGCATAAAATACCTTGCTTAATAAGAAGTCCAAATACTGAGTTCTTTCAAGAATTTGATTGAAAATTTGGCATTGGCATGTTACATTATTTATATTAGAAGTGATTTGACCCAAAACAACTTTTATATTTCCAATTTTTTAAATTTATCTAAAAGTTGACGGTATTTCTGTCATGACTATACACTAAATTTTCATGTGTTTTAACATATGCTTGGTGACTCTATATGCCTTTTGTGGCCTAGAAATTTGAAATGGTCAAAACTCAAAATTTAAGGCTGAATATTCAAAAAAAAACCATTTAATTAGTTTTAGTCTCAGATTTAAAAATTTCCTAAAGATTTTGGTAAGAAATAGATGTCCACATTGTACACATTGATGAAAGTTTAAAAAATCTCAGTAAAGTGTTAAAGACACTTAGCGTCTAACCCATGGGGCTCAGATGAGCGTTGACGGGTGCCATGTGGAGATCTGCTGTCGGCTCTCGGGGTCTACTGTCTGCGCTCCTGCACCTAGAAGTCTGCCTCCAGCCACTGGGCTCTGTGTGCTGACTTCCACGCACACATTCTCATACTTTCTCAAACTTACTTTCTAGTTTTGTCAAAGGGAAATAGCATCTAGTGTGGCCCCATCCATCCCTCCCAAGCCCGGACCTACAGCTTTTTAGCTTTCTATATTCTAATTGGAATGATCGTGTGCATAGTTGCCGGGTTGCTTTTGCATCAATTCGGCACATACTGGCGTGGCCAAGGTATGGGCTAAAATTTATTCTTGATTGGATGTTTAAAGTGTTTACTCCATTGTTAATGTTGGTGTAGTATAGTCAGTTATTGACCTGTTATAAGAAAGCATACTTTACCACTTTTACAAAATTGGAGGTTTTGGGGTTTTTTTTTTTAGCCTTTTTAATCTAAGTATCAAACAATGTGATGCCTGTGTACTTGTACATAAAAGCAAAATTATGACTGAGTAAAAAGATTTAATATATAGAAATATCAAAACAGTCAAGCAGTATTAGGCCTGAATATGGTGGAGCGGCCCTTGTGCCATGCTGGTAGTTACATGTCGTGGGGCAGAACTCAGCAGGTCCTGGTGACTCCTGGGTGTGAGCAGACATCATTAACCTCGCTGTGCTCAGCTTTGAAAAGAACAAAGATTTATACCTCTGTACATGTGGATAGATTTTAGTGTCCTGTTTTGATACTAATTTAAAAAGTTGTTTAACTTCTCTTGATATCTTGGTAAAAATGGCCATAAGATAAATCATTTGAATATATTTGATTTTGTCATAAAATGTATAAAATGTGTGTTTCCCATTATATTGAGAGTTTTATTTTAAAAGCTCAGTTTCCCTTATATTTCTAGCACCCCTTGGCCATCATGGTAGAATACTGAGAAGGCAAGTGGGCGGGGCAGCGGGGAATGAGTGTTCATTTTCTTGTGATGTTTTGCCTTAATAAACAGGTGCATTAGCGCTGCTGATTGGCATTTTGAATGCAGGTGGTAAACCTAGTCTTACGTAATGTGGCATGACAGAGAAGGAATAAGAGTTGCTTTCCTGGCCTTGAGGAAGTGCCTGTAGGTAGTCACAGGAAGTCACTGCTAAGTGCGGGGAGCTTGAGGACAGGCAGGAGTCCCTAAGGTGTCTTTTCCTTTTGTCTGAGTGTGTAGTATTAAGTTGCCGAGAAGAGGGATGGTGTTGGTCCTCTCTTCCAGGCACTTTATATTTCTCGCTGTAGCTACAGCAATCACATACAGTACAGACAACCTCAATCTGTTTATATTAGTGTAAATAGGAAAATCAGACAGCTGTCTAGTTTTCTCTGCAGGCATTTTAAGAATGCATCTGTAGTCTGTTCTATGTTAATGGGGGTAACAGCACATCCTAGATCATATGTGATCTTTGGGATCTTCTAATTGCCCTTGGTATCCTGGTACCAGTCTCATTTTCCAGACAATGTAGAGAGGGTTTCTTTACATAACATACTTGACTACATCTGTTCTCCAAACACAATGTTCAGTTTCTTGTTCAGGAGCAACTTCCATACTTGGCTAGCCCTTGCTGTCCTGGTGTTTGCTCACCACCAATGAAGGTGGCTCTTTTTCCTCTAGCGGTATTCTAAATGTTGCCCATAACCATTATTTCCAGACCAGTAGGCTTTCAGTAAACCACTTTAGTTCTGTCTGCCCTCCCGCCAGTGACTTGACTCACTGCTCTGGACCTTTGCCTCATCAGAGATTCTATCAGGAGGCTAGATTCAGATTATCGTATATAGATACCAGTAGAAGAATCATCTGTTATTCTAGATTTAATTATACTTAATATTAACTTCTTATGCTGACAGCTAAATTCAGAAAGACAAGAAAAATACATAATTTCTGGTCCTTGATCTACGCAAATTAGGACCAAAGGCCATTGTCACATTCGCATTATCCTCAGCAACAAGAATGGTGATGTTTTCGAGAACCAGTTCAGCCAGCATAAGATGGAAAACGACAAAATAAAACTGTAATTAGGTTTGAGCCTGAAGACAGCTGAAAATGCCCTCCATTCCATCTTCTTCATTGTTGATGTTTGTTTAAATAGCAAAGATCAGCATTAAATGTCTAAAGGAATTTGTAATTTGAGACCTAGTGTTAAAAAGTAAACTTGCTGAAACGAGCTTTAAAAGCAAAATAAGCAATACGTGGTGACGTAAGTCTGTAATTCCAACATTCAAGAACAAGAGACAGGATTGCTGGCAGTACTAGGTCAGCTTGGGCTAGTATCAGCCACCAAGACTACATAGCAAGAGACTGTCAAGAAGGAAGGAAGAAAAACAGCAATCAGCCATTCTGTGTTTCTGTAGAATCGGATGTAGTAGAAAATAAAGCTGCAGGATGCTACTGAAAACGCATGTGCTGCGTTCCTCAGAGCAGGTGCAGTCGTGAAGCCCCCGCCGGAAGAGTAAGAGAAAGCAGAGTTTAGCACTCTGGGTGCTTAAGAAGTGAAATTGGGAAGAAATATAACAGGATACAGTTGGGCTAATTATGCAATAGTTCATCTTTTTCAATTCTCTAACTCTGTACTGTTCCTAAAATGGAAGGGTGAATCTCTCTGGTGTTGCCTGCTCTGTGTGGATCTTTCTTTGGTAGCGATTTCTCATAGTGTGTATTTAAGAAGTGCCTGACATTGATTTGTGTTGATTTCTAAGTCCATGTAATAAATGATACATGTTTTCTATGGCATCGCATGTTCTCGGGTTTTGTTTATTTTTTTTTTCCTTTCTGAGACAGGGTCTCACTACATAGCTATGGCCATTCTGAAACTCACTGGCTATAGACCAGTCTGCTCTCCAACTCACATGGGATCTGCCTGCCTCTGCCTCCCAAGTGCTGGGACTGAGGGTGGGCACCAGCACTCCCACCTAGCTGGTATTGTATCTTGTCTTACTGATGACAGGGGTTCCAAGTTACAGTTTATGTTTGATTTAAATGAAAACACAAAAGTTGAAAATATCAAATGTGTGTAAGAAAACATGAATAAAACTAGGTCCTCCCCCCACAGGGAGTTGTAACAGATTTATACAAGGCTAAGATTCATGGTGTTGAGGAAAGTGTGCGTGTGAGCTTATCAAGAGGTAGGCTGGCAGGTGCTTAGAGTGTTTAACAAAACAGAGGTGTGGTGGCTTCTGAAGTGGCAGTGTTCAAAGCATTCCTGGGTTTAGGAAGTGAGATCATAGTGTGGTCGAAGGAACAGGGCTAGGATTTGGGACTAAGAGGCAGGGGTCACAGGATTCCCTGCTATGCTATGGTACAGGAAAGCGTGTTTGTAAGAGTAACAGAAGTTACATGCTTACAGCTGGGGAATCTGAAAAGGAGTATTTCAGTGTGTGTAGTCTTTACAGTTCAGCCCAACTCGACGGTGAGGAGGCTCCTTTCCTCTTCCTGTGTCCCCGAATTTTCCGTTTTGCTTCCATCTCTTACTCTGAGACGTAAGGCCTAAATCTTAAGAATCATGGGTGGCTAAAGATCCGCTTTCTGAAACATTTTTTTCCCTGCCGAATAGACCCTCTCTATCCAGGAATTGTATAGCGAACCCAAAAAATCCCACACAGCTACAGTGATCTAACATTCAGAAGTGGTGTCAAATGACACAAAAGACAGCCTCTAATGAACGATGCTAAGAAGACTGGATATCTACCAACAGAATGACGGGCAACACAGAACTCCCCCACAAGACCAATGGCACACCAAGATCTGTTTTTGGTTCTTGGGCAGAGCTTCTATTTATCTTGTGGTTTTGTAGTTTTGGGATTGAACCTAGAGCCTCACACCTGGTAGGCAAGTCTACTTCATGCTACACCTCCAGCAATATGTCGTAATTCATTGACAGCGCATCAAACTAGCACTGAGCGTTCACTCACCTTTGCAATGGCTGAAGAAACAGAAAACAGTAGACTGTCCCCTCTGATGTTTATAAACCCGATGCTGGCTCAGCGGCTTAGAGCATTGCCTGCTCTTCCAAAGGTCCCAAGTTCAATTCCCAGCAATCACATGGTTGCTCACAACCATCTGTAATGAGGTTTGGTGCCCTCCTCTGGCCTGCAGGCATACACACAATACTGCATACATAATATTTTTTAAAAAAATTTCCATTTGTTTCAGTACTATAAATTGTACATGATCTCCAGCGAGACTGCAATTCCTGTTTTAACATCAAGTCTTCCGAGAGCACAGTGTTAAATAAGCTTCTGAGAGCAGGGAGACATCTTTATTTGGTTCTTTGAAAGCTCAGCCAGTCTTGGGACAAAAATGATTATTTTGTTTTAGATTTCTTTGGATACTCTTTGAGATGGATCATCATAGATTGGGGTCATTTTATAACTTGTATAAACTCTCTACCCCTTTTGCACTTTTTGTTACTGGCTGTATGAAGTTTCTATTAACGAATATTAGCTTTTTGTCACCTGCCACTGAATGGATTAGATTATGTGATGAAATGCTATGGTGGAGGGAAATGAAGGTAGTGTGCGCTGTGCACATCGATGCGTGCTATGGAAGTAGGACAGTGTCACCCGAGTCGGGGTGGTCCCAGCTATCTGTGGAAGTACAGAGAAGACTTAGGAGGTAACAGCTGTATCCTAGGCAACAGCATCATGCTTGCTATTTTTCTGATGCTGCTTTTGAACGTACTGACTCGTATCTGTTGCTCTTAGAGAATCTGCTTAGGGCTCAGGTGGTACAGAGCTTGCCTGGCATGCAGGAAGCCCTGGCTCCCATCCTCAGCACTGCATACAAGTAGGCATAGCAGTACATCCCCGTAATCCTAGAAGTAGAGGCAAGAGGATTGGTAGCCCAGGGTTATTTCTAGCTACATAATGAGTTCAAGACGAGCCTGAACTACATGAACCTAAACTACTTGTCTGAAAACTTAAACAAGTTATACTAGTGGGAACGGAAAAGAATATAGGAAAGGTCTAATTTCAATTTGTAAGTAAATAAGATGCCCCTCAGTTCCGAGGTCTGGGTGACGAGTAGACATTAGTTTGCAGCCACAGAGCCGTCCGCATCTGACAGCGGAAGCTTGAAATTGGCAGCATTTTGACAGGATCTTGTCAGTTGTTGCATATATAAAGAGATTGCCTGTTTCTCTTCTGCCTTATTTGATTGCTTTGGAAGCATCCTTGAGACAGCTGCCTCCATTGTGAAGGTTATTTAAAAAATAAAAGCTAAACGCAGTAAAGGGGAAGGTATATTGTTTGCAGCAGGCTGCTGGAGCAGCCCAGCAGAGGCAGCTGCTTATACTCACAGCTCTGTCTAGCCTCAGGCACATTTCCAAGCTGGAAGCTTCAGTTTTGTTGCTCTCGAAACCTTTTCAGCAATGGAGTCTTTTTCCATAACCCATATTTTGTGAACTCCTGTGGAAAGATAGATAAGGTAGACATTTTCATCATATGCATATTTTATGTGACATTTTCGTTGTGAAGTGGCATTTTAATGAGCATAAGAACTTAATTGGATGAGTGGGAGATTTGGGTTGACATGGGTAACTATAAGGTGGGTATAAGGTGGCTATAGTTTGGGGTGGCTTCTCTAGGGGTGTTGAGTATTGCTGTCAAGTAACTGCTTACAGAAAAGCCTTTTCCCATGTCACTCCCCAAACAATACAGGATAACTGTTTTCTTAGATTTTTCCAGTATGAGGTAATGTAAAGATCTATTATTGGAGCCTGGAGAAGTGGCTCAGTGGTTAAGAGCACTCTCTTCTGTTACTCCCCGCCTCCATCCTGCCTCCAACCTGCCTCCTGCACCCAGCCCACCCAAACCCTCCCCCTCTAGTTCCCTTCACTCCATCCCCCCAACTCCAGTTCCCCCGATCTTTTCTCCTTCCTCTTCCCAGGGAAATCCATGCATCCCTCTTTGGGCCTTGCTTGTTATCTAGCCTCTCTGGGGCTGTGGATTGTAGGTTGGTTGTCCTGTACTTTACTCTTAATAACCACCTATGAGTGGGATACTGGGTCTGGGTTACCTCACTCAGAATGATTTTTCTAGTTCTATCCATTTGCCTGCAAATTTCATGAGGTCATCATTTTTTTACAGCTGAGTAGTACTCCATTGTGTAAATTAGCACATTTTCCTTATCCATTCTTCAGTTGAGGGGCATCTAGGTTGTTTTCCAGGTTCTGACTTAATAATGCTACTATGATCATATTTGAGCAAGTGTCCTTGTGGCAAACGAAATATCTTGAAGAGGAGAGGCATTTTGGGGATAAGGAGAAACCTGGTGCCAGGAACTTACAACGATGACCCCAACTAAGACTCCTGGCAATAGTGGAGAGGGTGCCTGAACTGGCCTTCTACTGTTAGCTGGTTAGTGATTTCCCTAATTGCCATCAGAGATACTCTATCCAGTAACTGATGGAAGCAAAGGCACAGATCCACAAGCTGAGATCCAAGAGTCTTTTGAAAGAAAGGGAGGAGAGATTGTAAGAGCCAAGGGTGTCATGATGGGGGAACCCAGAGACAGCTGACCTGAGCTCATGGACCCTGGACCAACTGTTAGGGCGCGTGCATGGGGCTGACCTAGGCCCTCTGCATGTGTGTGACAGTTGTGTAGCTTGGTCTCTTAGGAAGGCTTCTAACAGTGGAAGCAGGGCCTCTCCTTGGAGCTTAGCTGGCTTTTGGTAACCTGTTGCCCATGCTGGATTACCTCACCTTGCCTCGACGATGATGCTAAGAAGAGGAGCTTAGTTCTGCCCTCAGCTTGATGTGCCATGCTTTGTGCAAGCCTGTCCCTTTCAGAATGGAGATGAAGGAGACATAGATGGGAAAAGGGAAGGGGACAGGAGGAGAGGAGGGAGGGGAAACTGGTATGTAAAATAAATGAAGAAAAATGTCAAATAAATAAAAAATATTTAAATAAAGTAAATTTTAAAAAAGCACTCTCTTCCAGAGGACCTGGTTCCATTTACAGCACCCACATGGTTGCTCCCAACAAACTAACTCCAATTCCAGGGACTCTGATGCCTTCTGCTGGCCTCTGGATAGCAGACGTGTATCTAGTGCAGAGACATGCATGCAAACAAAACATCCATACACAGACACATAAATTTTTCAAAAGAATGCAAATGATAGAAAGTTTTCATGCAGATGGGCACAAATCCTAGGGAAACGCTAGGCTGTTTTTATGCAAGGAATCTGTCTGGGGAGGTCCTGAATGAGTCCTCTGCACTGGGATTAGGGTTGACTAGACAAGACAATGATTTGTCAATTAAAAGTTTAAGTGTTGAAAATTCATTAATAAAAAAGTGATTTATAAAAAAATGACTCCACTTTCTACCCGGTCTTAGCTCTTTTCCAGTTGCTGTGATGAAATGCTTTGGCAAAGGTCGGGGTAGTTTTGGTCCCAGCTCAGGGACTGAAGGTGACTGCAGGGAGTTCGTGCAGCAGGTGCCTAAGGCAGCTGGCCACAGCGATGCTTAAGAGTCCTCCAGCTTGCTTCTTTCTATGTAGTGCAAGCAAGCCCCAAGCCCAGTCCAGGGGCTGCCCCTTTCAGTGTGGGTCTTCCTGCTTCACTCAGCCCAACCCACGCAATCCTCCCATGTACACCTGGAGACTAAATCTCTCATGGCTGCCCCAAGGAGCCTGCCACCTAGTGACTGGGCTGTGGTTCTCAACCTGTGGGTCACAACCCATTTGGGACCAAGTGACCCTTTCACAGGGGTTGCTCGAGACCGTCAGAAGACACAGGTATTTGCATTTGCATTCATAATAGTAGCAAACTCGCAGCTATGGAGTAGCAATGGAAATGTTATGGTTGGGGGTCCCCACACCCTGAGGAACTACCGCAAAGGCTCACAGCATTGGGAAGGTTGGGAGCCACAGCGGTAGAGCCTGTTAAGCAGACAAGAATGAACATGTGTGCTAACCTAAACAACTAGTTTAAAAATTACTCCAGGATAGGTCCAGGGAGATTCAGCAGTGTGCTAAGCAGTGAGAGCCTCTGACCTGGCAGGTGACGTTTGTCAGTGATGACAGTGGAAGGTAGTCTTGTCAGCTTGTAGTTCTGAGGCCCCAAAATGAGGTAACAGAAGCAAAAGTTAACTAGCTTTTTAAGTACTGAAGCTTTTCGTGTTGGCCAGCTGTTATAAAGGCTGTTGAAGGTTACGGATGACTTATATTAAAGATAATCAAAAATTCCATCAAGACAAAGCAATCTCGAGCAAAAAAAGAATGAAGTAGGTGTTGCATGACCTGGTTTGCTACAAAATTACAGCAACCCAAACCAGCTTGGTATTGCCATAAATGTAGGGCATTCCTGGGACAAAACTGAGCTCAGTTGTAAACCCATGTATCCAAAGCCAAAGGATCTTCAACAAAGGTAGGGAAAGGTATCAGGGGAGCATTCCCCTCTATAAATAGTGTCCGTGTACAGAATAAAAGTACATCAAAGACTCTCCAATCTGCTACAGTAATCAGTTCAAAATGTATTAGACTTACCCCAGGGTCTGAAACTATGTTCCCTTTACTGGGGAGGTCCTCTCCTCCTAGTCCCAAATGACAACCTTTGCTCTGTCTGTGAACACCAAGCTTGACAGTCACACTGGGAGGCCACTCAGTACTTCCTTCTGGTGCCATATTACAAGATTCCTCCCAACACACATACTTTTTGACAGGTTCTTGCACAACCCAGGATGGCCTAGAACCCAGTGTGTAGCCCAGTTTTGATATGAACTCATAATCCTCTTGCCTCTACCTCCTAAACAATTAGATTGCAGGTATCTGCTCCCCCGCCCAGCAGGATTCCTGTTTGTTTCAGAATGATGTAGACAGTCTTGAGGCCGGGAGTTCTATTCCATTAAGTTTCACATCAAAACTCAGCCAGCATGACATTCTCCAAGGCTATGATCATGAACACAAGCTTGCAGGGTTTCGCCATTTTAACTGCTACATAGCATGTGATTATTATACAGTGGTCTAAGCACTGTTCGCCTAGACTTGCCTTAGGAAAGAATCCATAGGGCACCTTAGGGGCGTCTTTGAATTTCCCTGGTTCTTGGTTAAGAGCTGGGTCTGTGTATCTGTTAAAGTGTTCCATTTCTGCAATGTAGCATCTGTACTTGAGATATTATGTCAAATAACAGATTATGCATTTGACAAAATAACACAGGAAGCTGGGCATAGAGCTCAGCTGGTAGGGTCCCTGTCTAGTGTGCCGAAAGCCCTGGGTTCAGTCCTCAGCACAGCACAAGCAGGACATGAAGGCACAGCCTTGCAATCCCAGCACTCGGGATGAAAGGAGGAGGGACTACGTTTTTGTCCTAGGCTACATGGTGAGTTCAAGGACAGCCCGGGAGACACAAGACCCTGTGTCAAAAGAAAAAGATATTAAAACAGGTAATTTGACATGCTCTTTGTGTGTCCTTAATAAATAGCAAACTGGGCTTACTAATTCAATGGTCTGTATACTAAACTAAAGCTATTTTAAAGGACATTTTAATTTGATTAAACATTTTAATTGGTTTTAAGTCATAATCTGATCAATGTTACATGTTAGTTTTTTACTGTATGTGGTTTCTACTTTCAGAGTAGCAGTTTGACTTCTGAAGATTCAGGATGCAAGTAAAAATCAACTGGGAAATGAAGCTTTGCCTTAAACTGTCAACCCCAGATCTGCAACAGTTCCATTAAAATGTTATCAATATATACAAATTGTCTACCAGTTATTAGATTGAGACAAAAAGTAATTTTTTCCTCTTAAACATAAGCCCATCCACTTAAGTTAGTATATAAACAAGGACTCGTAGGCAGTGTCCCTAGACAGCAGTGGCTTCTCCAGGGTGAATACAAGGCTACCTTTTGTCTGCTGGGCTGGGTGAAACATGTATAATCCCAGCAATCAGGAGGCTAAGGCAGAAGAAGAGTGAATTTAAAGCTATACTCTTACATAGTGAGACTATCTTCAAAAGAAATTATAGTATTAAGTCATTTTGTTTCATATTTAAATATTTGAGTATATCAAGTTTAAAGAAAATAATTTTACTTAATTCACTATGAATTTGGTATAAAACTAAAACAAAAAACCTAAGAATAAAAAGTGTATAATGAACAGGAGCATAGGTAAGATGCTTTATTTGGGGTTAGGGAGTGCGTTGAGACAGACTTTTGTGATTCTGGCTGTCTTGGAACTGGCTATGTAGACCACACTGACCTTGAACTCAGAGATCCTCCTGTCTCTGCCTGTAGAATGTGTCTTAACTACTAATTAAAATTAATACGCTGTGACTACCAGACAGGCCAACAGTTTAGCTATCAACAATAAATATTTTAAAACTAAATGACTCACTTTAAAAGAGGAAGTCAGATATGTTTGCCAAAGCTTTGATTCTGCTTTGCTAACTACTTTGCTAACTGCTGGAGTTCAGGGAAATCAGTGTTGAGAGGTCTCCGCCAGAGAAACCCACTCAGACATGGGCTCAAGCCAATAGAAAGTCTTTACTAGGCAACCAGCAATTGGACTGACTGGGAGTGTAGGACCCAAGCGCAGACCCCAGTCCTTCTCAGAATGAGATTTCAAGCACAAAAACCACATCCTGGGTTGACATGCCTCAGCAAGAACAGGCAGCCAGAAGCAGAACTACAATAGCAAAAAAGCAAAGTTAGCGCACTTAGGCACTGTCCCAGAACAATGGACTTTGAAGGATTAGATATCTGTTCTCACTGGGGGAGGAGAGGTGGTAGTGCTGCCTATGTGCTGAGTTCCAAGGCCTGAGTGGTACTTTCATCATGGCGTCGGTTGTGCCAACGTCTGTGGGCCTATTAAGTTCTAGGGATGTAGACCTCACGTGTAACTCAGCATTCTGAGTGCTGTAAATAAGAGTGGACTGTGCTCTGGCTGTGTGACAGGAGCCAAATTGTGAGGACCATGGTCTTGCTCAAGAGCTGAACACTTATTATGTCCTTGCCATAGACAGTATGTCTCTGCAGCTGGCTCTGTCAGTCTAAGAGACTTAAAATAAGGCCATGAAGTAATCTGGAGTATTTTAAGGGAGATGAGTTTGTAGTCTACTGATTGAAGTGAAAGGGAAGTTTATGCCTGCTCCCCCTTACACACACACACATGCACGCACTCACACACGTGTGTGTGTGTGCACATGCATGAAGAGAGTTAGTTTTGTTTCCTTGATATATACAAAAGGGATCTGTTAGAATGGCTTACAGGCTGTGGTCCAGCTAGTCCAACAATGGCCGCCCACTAACGGGAAGTCCAAGAATCCAGCCACAGCAGCTGTGCAGTCCCCAAGGCTGGCTGTCTCAGCTGCTCTTCAGTAAGTGCAGGAATCCTGTAGCCGTAGACTGGTGTCAGTGAAGAAATGGACTTCCCAACAAGAGCCAAGGCGGGCAGAGCGCAAAAGCTCCGTTCTTCCGTCTCCGTTATGCAGCCTGCCCTCCAGAAGGTGTGGCCCAGATTTAAGGTGGATCTTCACACTTCAGTGGTTTAATTAAAAAGAATCCCACACAGGTGTACCCGGTTGCTTGGGGTTTAGTTCATCCCAACTGTCGCCAAGCTGACAGTCAAGAATGGCCACCACAGCATACAACTAGAGCAGTTTTCGTAGCCTACATTGGGAGTTCAAGAGAAGGTGCATAGGTTGGAAAGTCGCCCCAGAAGAAATTCTTTGCACATAGAACTTTTGGGTGGGGCAGGGATTCTGATGTCTAGAATTGAAGCCTGCTTTGCTAATTTCACTTAAGATAATGAAGAATTGTGTTTCAGAGGCATTAGTTTTTGGTCGTTAGTTTTCTCCATGTGTGGCCATCATACGTTTATGAATGCTCGTGCCTTGGTGGCCTGAAATCAGAAGTCCAACTCCCTACCCTCATGGGCTAGAACGAGGGTCCAACATCAAGAGACCAGCAACCTGCCAGAAGTCATGTGCATCTCACAGGGCAGCATTTTAATTGCAAATAATGATGGATAGGATTCTGTCTTCTCATATACTTTTACACTTTCCCTAGTGTTCAAAAATGTGTCCTTTGGCAATCTCATAGATACAGATAGACACAACGTCTTATTTATGCCAAAGTAAAAGTTAGTAGGTATTTGGGTACTCGTCTCCCCTCCAGGGATTGTGTTGGGCAATGCTAGGGTTCAGCTCCAGGGCCTTGTGCACGCAACACTAAGAATGTATTCAATAATTCAGTTTCAGCCCCAGCCTAGGGTCAGGGATCTAAAAAACTATAACTTATTTCTCAGGCTGCTCAATGTGGTAGCGCTAATTCAGAAACAGTGTACACGGTGCTAATGTTTAGGAGATGTAAGTACTTCTGGCAATGAAAGCTTCTGCTTGGGGTCCAACAGTGGCGCTAGACCTCAGTCCTTGTGGGATGGGCTATCTGCCTGCTTTATTAGGGATCAGGGGCAAGCAGAGTCTTCAGCTCTTATTTGTTCCTCCTGACTTGGCTCCCGTGTCATGGGCAGTCCTTGTGAAATGCCTGCACCCTTGCTCACTACTAACATTTGGGGCTATACTGAGCTCTCGTCTTTTCCTGGGCTTTTTGATCCATATAGCCAATGTAATTATAACATAAATGCCGTATGATTATGGCAGCCCATGTGAATCCCTGGGCTCAGAGGGAGGATGTAGAGCAGTGGTTCTCAACCTGTGGGCTGTGACCCCAAAGGGGTCACATATCATATTTTTATTACGATTCATTACAGTAATGACGTAGGAATGAAATAATGTTATAGTTTGGGGATCACCACAACTATATTAAAGAGTCATAGCTTTAGAAAGGTTGAGAACCACTGATCCAGAGGATCCCCAGAACAAGCTGCCCAGCCAGATGATTTGTATTGGCCAACTGTGTCCAACTGAGATACCCTTTCTCAATGAGTAAGATGGAAAGTCATCATCCACATAAAAAGAAGGGTGTGTGGCATACATTTGTAACCTGGCCTGGAGTGTAGGGTCAAAGATAAGAGAATCCCAGAGCTCACTGATCAGTCAGCCAGTTTAGCCGGTGAGCTCTGGATTCAGTGACGGACCCTGTATCAAACAATATTACGTTAGAGAGAGACTAAGATAATGTGGCCTTCGCATACAGTTGAGTACAACATGTACAGCACTAGCACATTCCACAGACACAGATAAATAATGAAAACCCACTTCCGGTAAGACTCTGGGTCAGGTTGATCCAGAAATCTCCACGATAAAGAGCAAACCTTGACATAATCGCCTATACTGAAGGGTACGAAGGGCAGTCCTCAAAAGGAGTCCCTTCTCAGAACTGTCACGTACTATTTGAATGTGTTGAAAGTAGACTGGTAGCAAGAGCCCTTCCCCTGTCTCAGACTCAAGCTTACTTATATCAAGTGTCCTCCCTCCCTACCCCTTCCTGGGTCAGGCTGGCCCCAAAGCTATGACCTGGAGGGGGAAGAAAAGCTAGCCAGCCCAGAGTGAAAATGTAACCTTGAGGACCGGAGAGGGAGAAGCCATTTCCCAAAGGCCATGCTGCTGTTTATCCCCTGAGAATAGAGTCTGACTTTCCCTTCCCCTCCTTTCTCTTTCAGATTCATCTGAGAGCTAAACCATGCTTCCCTGGACCTTCGACTTCCTCTCTATTCCTCAGCCCTCTACCTTACAGCTTCTGCAGACCTCCTTTACTAGGCTGGCCTGGGAAAGGCTTTTTCTTTATCCCTCTTCTTCCCCCTAGTAGCTGCCTAGACTTACCCTTGCCTGACCTGTTGTTTTTCTTGAAAACTCTAATAAAAATGATCAAGTTTTCTTCTGCATCTGTATTTAGATTCTTTTAGACAAAGAAATGGGTGAACTCCACATAAGCAGGACTGAGCCAGAGACCTGGGCCAGAGCAGACCTGAGACAGTGAAATCCACAGGCACGTACAGGGGAGAAGCTGCTGAGCGAGTAAGCCAGAGCCAGAAATCTCTGAGGATCTGGGTGTACATCTGGGACCTTGGAGGGAGTAGGCCTGAGCCAGGACTCCTACATGTCTGGGCATGAGTTTGGGACCTCCAAGGAACTAGGTCTGAGCCAGGACCTCTGCAGGTCTGGGTGTGAGTCTGGGACATCTGAGGGAGTAGGCCTGAGCCAGGTCCTCTGTGGGTCCAGGTGCACCCGAGTTAGGGACCTCCGAGGGAGAAGATCAGAGCCAGAGACCTCTGCAGGACCAACCCCAAGCCAGGGACCTCCACAGGATCAGATCAAGACCAGGAACATTTACAGAAACAGGTCTGAGCTGGTAACCTAGGCCAGAGCAGGCCTGAGACAACAAGCTCCACAGGAGCAGAGCAAACTATGGGGGCACTGAGCTGAGCAACCTCGAGGAACATGGAGTAATCAACAGAGTAACCAGAACCGTGGCATTGACAGTACCATGAGGAACCAACATCTGAGCCTTGGATTCACTGGCACCTAGAAGATCACCAGAGTCACAGAGAGCCCCAACCACACCAGTTAGAGGAAAAGTAGACAAGGTAAGAAAGAACACATGCAACACCACAAAAAACAACACAACACCAGTAAAATCTAGAGACCTTACAACAGCAAGACTTGAACAACCAAAAATAGATGAAGCAGAAGAAAATTATCTAAAAAATAACTTCAGAGAGAATGTTTGAGACTCTTAAAGAGAAGAGAAATTCCCTCAAAGAAATGGAGGAAAAGACAAAAAACAAACAAAAAAAAAAAACAAAAAACAAAAAACAAAAAACGACATCAGCAAATTCCTTAAAGAAAACCAAGAAAAAGCAATCAAACATATGAAAGAAACTATTCAGGACTTGAAAACTGAAAGAGACAAAATACAAGCTGAGGGAATTACAGAAAGAGAAATCATGAGAAAATGACCAGGAACCACAAACATAAACAACAGAATACAAGAGATAGAAGAACCAAGTGCTGAAGATACAATAGAGGAAATAGGCTCAGTCAAATCCAAGAAAACATTAAATCTAGCAATAGCTTAAAACAAAATATCCAGGAAATATGGAACACCATGAAAAGACTAAACCTAAGAATAATAGGTATAGAAGAAGTTCAACTCAAAAGCAGCGACAATATATTTAACAAAATCATAAAAGAAAACTTTCCCAACCTAAATAAAGATATGCCTATGAAGATACAAGAAGCTTACAGAACACCGAATAGACTGAACCCCATCCCCCCCCCAAAAGGCCCCTTGCCACATATAACAAAACCCTAAACATACAGAAGAAATATTAAGAGCTGCAAAGGAAAAAGGGCAAGTAACATAAAAGCAGGCCTATCAGAATTACACCTGACTTCTCAGTGGAGACAATGAAAGCCAGAAGGTCCCGGTCAAGCATTATGTAGACATTAAGAGACCATGGATGCCAGCCCACACTGCTATAACAAGCAAAACTTTCAATCACCATTGAAGGACAAAAGATATTCTATGACAAAACCAGATTTAACCAATACCTAGCCACAAAAACCCAGTCCTACACAAAGTACCAGAGAAAAATTCCAACACAAGTTGGCTACATCAACAAAAACACAGCAGCAAATCCCAAGGAGAAAACACACAAATTAACATCACAAATAATGAAAACTAAATTAACAAGAAATAGCAATCACTTGTCATTAATATCTTTTTATATAAATGAACTCAACTCACCTTATAAAGACACAGGCTAGCCGGGCGGCGGTGGCGCACACCTTTAATCCCAGCACTCGGGAGGCAGAGGCAGGCGGATCTCTGTGAGTTCGAGACCAGCCTGGTCTACAAGAGCTAGTTCCAGGACAGGCTCCAAAAGCTACAGAGAAACCCTGTCTCGAAAAACCAAAAAAAATAAATAAATAAAAAAATAAAGACACAGGCTAACAGACTGGATAAGAAAACAGAATCTATCCTTCTGTATACAAGAAACATACCTCAACCTCAAAGACAGTCATCACCTCAGAGTAAATGGTTGGGAAAAACATTTCCAATCAAATGGATCTAAAAAACAAGCTAGAGTAGCTATCCTAATATCTAACAAGATAGACTTCAAACTAAAATTCAAAGAGACAAGGAAGGGCATTTCATATTAGGCACAGGAAAAATCCATCAAGAGAAAAATCTCAATTCTGAACATTTATGCCCCAAATACAAGGGCACCCTCATAGGTAGAAGAAACACTTCTAAATTTTAAAATCAATACATTAAGCCCCACACACTAATAGTGGGAGACTTCACACTCCACTCTCACCACTGGACAGGTCAGACAAAAAAATTAACAGAAATAAGGGAACTAACAGGTGTTAGGACTCAAATGGACTTAACAGACATCTATAGAATATTCCATCCAAACATAAAATAAACCTTCCTTTCAGCACCTCACGGAACCTTCTCAAAAACTGACCACATACTCAGTAACAAAACAAACCTCAACAGATCAAAGAAAATTGGAATAACCCCATGTATCTTATCACCATGGCTTAAAACTGGAATTCAACAGCAACACTAATTTGAGAAACCCACAAACACATGGTAATTAAATAATGCTCAACTGAATCATCAATGGGTCAAGGAAAAAATAAGGGAAAAATTAAGACCTTCCTAAAAGTCAATGAAAATGACCATACAACATATCCAAATTTATGGGACACAAGGAAAGCAGGGTTCAGAGGAAAGTTCAAAGCACTAAATGTCTACATAAAGAAGCTGGAAAAATCCCACACTAGTGAATTAACACAACATTTGAAAACTTTAGAACATAAAGAAGCAAACTCACCCAAGAGAACTAGACAGCAGGAAATAAATTGAAAGTTGAAATCAACAACATAGAAACAAAGAAAACAATACAAAGAATCAACGAAACAAAGTTGGTTCTTCCAGAAAAACAAAATAGAAAAAATTTATCCAAACTAACCAAAAACCAGATAATATCCAAATTAGCAAAATCAGAAATAAAAAGGGACATAAACAGACAGGGAGGAAATCCAGAGATCAGGTCATATTTTGAAAACCTGTACTCCAAAAATTGGAAAATATAAAGGAGATGGGCAACTTTCTGGATAAATATCACTTACCAAAATTAAATCAAGAGCAGGTAAGCAAATTAAACAGATCTATAACTACTGAAGAAATAGAAACAGTCATCAAAAGTCTCCCGACCAAAAAAAGCCCAGGACCAGATGGTTTCAGCTCAGAATTCTACAAGATTTTCAAAGAAGAATGAATACCAATACTCCCTCCAATTATTCCAAACAAACAAAAGGAACTTTGCCAAACTCTTTATGAGGCTATAATTACTCTGATACCCAAACCACAGAAAGACATTACTAAGAAAGAATTACAGACCAATCTCACTCATGAACGTATGATGCAAAAATACTCAATACTGGCAAATCAAATCCAAGAACACATCAGAACCATCATCCACCATGATCAAGTCGGCTTTATTCCAGAGATGCAGGGATAGTTCAACATATGAAAATCTGTCAATGTAATCCACCATATATACAAACTGAAAGGTAAAAACTACATGATCATCTCATTAGATGCCTAAAAAGCTTCAACAAAATACAACATGCCTTCCTGATAAAGGTCTTAGAGAAAGCAGGGATACAAAGAACATACCTAAACATAATAAAGGCAGTATACAGCAGACTAGAAGCCAACATCAAACTGAATGGAAAGAAACACCCAGCGATCCCACTGAAATCAGGAACAATTCAAGGTTGTCCACTCCCTCCATATCTATTCAATATAGTTCTTGAGGTCCTAGCTAGAGCAATAATACAACAAAAGGAGATTAAGTGGATACAAATCAGGAAAGAAGTAAAACTCAATATTTGCTGATATTATAGTTTGCATAAGCGATACAAAAATTCTACCAAGGAACTTCTACAACTCAAACACTTTCGGTAATGTACCAGAATACAAGATTAACTCAAAATATCAGTAGCCCTTCTGTACACAGAAGATAAATGAGCTGAGAAAAATCAAACACCACCCTTCACAATAGCCACAAATAGCATTAAAATATCTCAGAGTAACTCCAACCAAACAAGTGGAAGACTTATATAACAAGAACATTAAATCTTTGAAGAAATAAAGACACCAGAAAGTGGAAAGATCTCCCATGCTCTTGGGTAGGTAGAATTAACATAGTAAAGATGAATCATACTAAAAGCAATCTATAGATTCAATGCAATGCCCATCAAAATAACAGAAAAATTCTTCACAGACCTCAAGAATGTGCTCAACTTCATATGAAAAAAAAACCCAGAATAGCCAAAATTATCCTGTATAATACAAGAACTTCTGGAGGCATTACAATCCCAGACTTTACACTCTACTATAGAGCTACAGTACTGGAAAAACAACCTGATATTGGTATAAAAACAGAAAGGAGGACCAATGGAACCAAATTGAAGTCCAGGTATATAAATCCACACACTTTTGAACACATGATTTTTGACAAAGAATCAAAAAATATCAAATGGAAATAGAAAATGTATTTAACAAATGATGGTGGCATAACTGGATATCAACATGTAGAAGAATAAAAAGAGATCCATATCTGTCACCATGCACAAAACTCAAGTCCAAAAGATTCAAAGACCTCAACAATAAAGCCAGCCACACTGAACTTTATAGAAGAGAAAATGGGAAGTACACTGAACACATTGGCACAGGAGACCACTTCTTAAATATAACTCGAGTAGCACAGACAAGAAATAAATGGGACCTCCTGAAACTGAAAAGCTTCTGTAAAGCAAAGGACACGGTCAACAAGGCAAAATGACAGCCTACAGAATGAAAAAAGATCTTCACTAACTCCACATCAGTCAGAAGTCTGATCTCCAAAATATACAAAGAATTCAAGAAATTGGTCATCAAAAGAACACATAATCATATTAAAAGGAATAGACCTAAACAGAGAACTCTAAAAATAACTGAAAGATACAGAAATGTTCAACATTCTTAATCAGAGAAATGCAAATCAACTCTAAGATTCCATCTTACACCTGTAAAAATGGCCAAGAACAAAAACACTGATAACAGCTTATGCTGGAGAGGTTGTGGGGTAAAAGGAACACTTCTGCTGGTGGGAGTGCAAGCTGGTACAGCTCCTTTGGATATCATTGTGGCGATTTCTCAGAAAATTAGGAAACAATCTTCCTCAAGACCCAGCAATACCACTTTTGGGTATGTATTCAAAGGATGCTCAACCGTGCGACAAGGACATGTGCTCAACTATGTTCATAGCAGCATTGTTTATCATAGCCAGAACCTCAAAACAACCTAAATGCTCTTTGACTGAAAAATGGATAAGGAAAATGTGTACATTTACATAATGGAGTACTACACAGCAGAAAAAAATGACATCTTGAAATTTGCAGGCAAATGGATGGAGCTAGAAAACATTTTGACTGAGGTAATCCAGATCCAGAAAGACAATTATCATATATACTCACTCATAAGTGGTTTATAAACATAAAACAAAGAAAACCAGCCTACAAATCAGAGTCCCAGAGAACTTAAACAATGAGAACCCTAAGAGAGACATACATGGATCTAATCTACATGAGAAGTAAAAAAAGACATGATCTCCTGAGTAAATTGGGAGCATGAGGACCTTGGGAGAGGGTTGAAGGGGAGGGGAGAGACAGGGAGGGGAGGAAAGATAAATATAGAGCTCAATAATATATATATGTGTGTGTAAGAGAGAGAGAGAGAGAGAGAGAAAGAGAGAGAGAGAGAAAGAGAGAGAGAGAGAGAGAGAGAGAATATGGAGACAAAGAACCCACACAAGGCAACCCCAGTTCCCTGGTAATACATGGATACCAAAATTACTATGATGAGTGTTAACCAGGCAAAGAGTACAGAATTTATGGAAACTTCTAGAAAATGCCAAGCTACCTGTAAGGAAAGGGAGCTCTTACACATTGCCAGGGGGTAGTTCCTCAGAAGGTGAGGCTGGAGAACTTACAAAGGGACAAGAGGAACCCTTTGAAGATGAGGGGTATTTCGTTATTTTTCTCCCGGTGATGGCTTCACACGTGAATACCAACTCAAAATTTAACAAATTGTACAGCTTACTGTGTATCAGTCATACTCCCTCAGTGCTTGGTTTGTTGGTCGGTTAGAAGTCTCCATAATGTTTAATGACATTAATAACATTTTTTCAAGGGTACAGAAATCATATCAATGTTTTCCAAGATCTTTGGATTATCTGTGAGTTAATTATGAAGTGGGATGGTAGAATCATCCACATTTAATTATTGTGGTGGGTTATGTCTATATGTTTGCCAAATTTCACAGGGATATATACTAAAGAGTAAGTTTCTTTTATTATGAATCATCTTAATTTTAAAAATGGAAAAGATGAGCAAATAATTCTGAGAACACCAAAAATTTAATTTCTACATAGTACATATATAAAACCAAACAAATGTTAAATCAGATAATTATATTTTTAAAATCAAAATACAGTTATAAAACCCTTTAAAACTAAATTTGAGAACATTCAGTCTGAGAACTTGTAGAGACAGAATACCTCATTCAGTCTGAGGACACTATAGAGCACCATAGACCAACACTGGAGCCAGCAAGCAAGATAGCCCCGCCCTCCAGAGCCAGCAGACCTGAACTCCAGGGGTGCCGAGCAACCTCCAGCGAGACCAGAACCATGGCTCAGACTCAACCATCTGAGCCTTGGATCCCCTGGCCTGGAGGAGTGGCCACCAGAGACAGCCCAGCTTCACCAATTGGAGGAAAGGCAGGTAGACAACAAGGTAAGAACACAACGCAAAGAACAATACAGTACCACCAAACACTAGTGGCTCTACAACAGAGACTTTTGAACACCCCCACACAGATGATACAAAAGAAAATGACCTAAAAGATAACTTTAGGAAAATGTTAAACAGGAATTGAAAAATTCCCTCAAAGAGTGGAGGGAAAGAAAAAAAGAAATCAACAAATCACTTAAAGAAACCCCCCCCCCAAAAAAAAGGCAATCAAACAGGTGAAAGAAACATTTAAGAGTTGAAAACTGAGACAGACAAAGAACACACAAACAGAGGGAGTTCTGAAAATGGAAAATATGAGTAAATGACCAGGAACCACAAGGGCAAACAAACAGCAGAATACAAGAGATGGAAGAGAGAATCTCAAGCACTGAAAATATGATAGAAGAAATAGTCATTGGTCAAAGAAAAATTTAAATCTAACAAAAGCCTAACAAAATATCCAGGAATATGGGACACCATGAAAAGACCAAACCTAAGAATAATAGGGGGGCAAGAAGAAGTTCAACTCAAAGGCACAGAAAATATATTCAACAAAATCATAGAATAAAACTTTCCCAATCTAAAGAAGGATATGCCTATGAAGGTACAAGAAGCTTAAAGAACACCAGATAGACTAACCCCCCCCCCAAAAGGCCTCTTGCCACATAATAAAACCCCAAACATATGGAATAAAGATTCTGGTCAAGCATTATGCAGACATTAAGAGCATTAAGAGATCATGAATGCCAGCACAGTCTATTGTACTCAGCAAAACTTTTAGTTAACCATAGACAGAGAAAACAAGGTATTATATGACAGAACCAGATCTCAACATTACCTAGCCACAAATCCAACCCTACACAAAGTACTAGAAGGAAAACTCCATCCCAAGGAAGTCGGCTACATCCATAAAGACACAGACAATAGATTATCTCACAGGAACAAATCCCAAAGAAGGGAAAAAACACAATAACATCACCAACAACGAAAACTAAATTATCAGGAGATAGCAATCACTAGTCATTAATATACCTTAATATAAATGGACACAACTCACCTATAAAAAGACACAGGCTAACAGATTAAATATGAAAACAGAATCCATCCTTCTGCTGCATACAAGAAACACGCTTCAACCTCAAAGACAGATATCGTCTCAGTAAAAGTTTGGGAAAAAATTTCCAATCAAATGGGCCTAAGAAGCTGGTGTAGTTATCATAATATCCAACAAAATAGACTTCAAAGTAAAACCAATCAAAACAGACAAGGAAGGATATTTCATATGTCTCAAGGAAAAAAAAAAAAGGAAATCTCAATTCTGAACATTATGCCCCAAACACAAATGCACCCTCATATGTAAAAGAAACATTGTTAAAGCTTAAATGACGCATTAAATCCCACACGCTAATAGCTGGAGACCTTAACACTCTCTAGATAAATCTGCCAGACAGAAACTTAAGAGAGAAATAAGGGAACTAACAGGTGTTATGACTAAAATAGATTTAGCAGACATCTATAGAACATTCCATTCAAACAAAAAAATATACCTTCTCAGCACCCTGTGGTACCTTCTCAAAAATTGAACACATACTCAGTAACAAAGCAAACCTCAACAGATAAAAAAAATGGAATAACCCCATGTATCTTATCAGATCATCATGGCCTAAAGTTAGAATTTAACAGCAGCACTAATTTCAGAAGGCCCACAAACACTTGAAAACTGAACAATGCTCCACCTGAATCACCAATGGATTAAGGAAGAAATAGAAGTTAAAGACTTCCTAAAATTCAATGAAAATGACCACAAAACATACCCAACCTGATGTGACACACTGAAAACAGCATTAAGAGGAAAGTTCATAGCACTAAATGCCTACATAAAAAAGCTGGAAAAATTCCACACTAGTGAGTTAAGAGAACACCTGAAAGCTCTAGAACAAGAAACAAACTCCCCAGGAGGACTAGATGACAGAAAAAAAAAATCAAATTGAGAGCTCAAATCAACAAAATAGAAAGAAAATAGAATCAATGAGAAAAAGTTGGTTCTTTGAGAAAATTAACAAAATAGAAAAACCTTTATCCAAACTAATCAAAAGGCAAAGAGAATATCCAAATTAACAAAATCAGAAATGAAAAGGGGAAAATAACAGACATGGAGGAGAATCATCAGGTCATACTTCAAAAACCTGTGTTCTACAAAATTGAAAAACTTAAAGAACAATTTTCTGGATAAATATCACTAACCAAAATTAAATCAAGACACAGGTAAGGGTATGGCCTCTTAGCTCTTCTGATGAATAGCCCTCTGGACTTCTTGTGGGGCCTGTAAAGACTTGAGCAGGTAACAGCTAGCAATTTCTGCCTTGTGAGCATCCGAGCTTAAGGAGGAGAGGAAGAGGCCTCCTGAACATAATTTTAAATGGGGTGAAACCCTCTCACTACGGGTGCACCTGGCCCTCAGGAGGGCCAATGGAAGGAAGTGGTGAATTTTCACTTGTCTCAGGGACACGTTTAATTAAAGCTTCAAGGTACTCTTCACCCTCCCTATGCATCCTGAGCTCTATCGGCACAATGTAGTTTATCATCAACATTTACGACCTTTTCCAGATTTGGGGAAACTTTCACCATGAAAGCAGGGCCATTGATAGACCTCGGGGGAAGGGGCAACCCAAATCTAGGAATTAGCTCTTGGAGGAGTTTCTTGGTAACTATTGAGACTGTCTCCATTTGGGTGAAATATCCTTCCATGCATCCAGAGACGCTATCTATGAAAACTAACACTTTTGCCTGAGAACTATGACACTTATCTCTGTAAAGTCCACGACCCAACATTCTCCAAGCATGGCCCTTTGGGCAAGGATTCCTTCCTAGGGTGCTGTTGTAGAATGTTTTATTCTTTTGGCTTTTTGAGGGGGCCCATCACCCAGCTCCCAAATAAATCACACACAGAGGCTTATTCTTAGTTATGAATGCCTGGCCTTAACTTGTTTCTTGCCAACCTTTAACTTAAATTATCCTTTCTACCTTTTGCCTCTGGTATTTTACCTTTCTCTATTTTTGCATACCTTTCTTTACTTCTTTCTCCGTGGCTTGCTGCATAGCTGAGTGAATAGCCCCTGACATTCTCCTCTCCTTGTTCTCTTGTTCCTCGCTCTCTTCGCCCAGATTTCTTCTATTTATACTCTCTGCCTGCCAGCCCCACCTATCTTTGCTATTGGCCGTTCAGCTCTTTATTAGGACCATCAGGTGTTCTAGACAGGCATAGCAACACAGCTTCACAGAGTTCAACAAATGCGGCGTAAACAAAAGTCACACACCTGAAGATAATATTCCCCAACAGGGTGCCAGTTCCTTGCAGCCTTTTCTTTCTCCTTTGGGGTTTCCTTGTGCAAAAGTGGTATGTCTGAACTCAGTGTCTTTGACTAGATTGTCTAGTTGAGGGATGTAGTATCTGGGGCTGAGGAAGTCAGCAGTTTTGGATGCCCCCAGGAGGGTGGCCTGATGGAGTTTGATGACCTCTTGTCTTCTGAGAGCAGTAGGGAGCATGGGTCTTCCTGTGTGGCAAGAATCACCACCCGTTAGTGTCCTGTTTGGCATCTCCCCTTTATGCCCACTTGATTGCTTCCTGTGTGTAGTTTGGGCTTTGGAGCAATTTGGCTTTGTACAGGGGGACCAAGTTCTGGAGAGGCCCCACTAGGGCCAAGATTTCATCTGTGTTTTTCATTTCCTTTCTGGGTGGGGTGAGGAGCCTCATCTCCCTAGAGAGGACCCCATGGACATGGACATGGACTATGGCAAATACATACCTACTATCTGTGTACATAGTCACTGTTTCATTATAAGAGTTGCCATGGTCAAGGTGTCTCTTCACAGCAATTAAAAAATAAATAAATAAAACCCTAAGACAATCCATAATCCACCAAATGACCAAAATCCACCCACCTTACCTCTTAGGAATGTGAACATCATATTTTCTAGACTGCTTCCCATTGTCTGAGGGCAACAGGATCTTTAGGGGACCCTGAGAAAGTTGGGATGATAGCCAATATCTGGGAGAGCTAACTATATTATTTTTTGTTTAGTCTTTATGTGATGGGAAAGTGTAGAGCTTATCTGAAGGCCTGGCTGGACTAGTCTGTAAAGTCTTCAAAGTAGGACCATCTCAGCTAACTGCCTTAAAACTGTCCTGAGCAGTTTGTAATCCAAAGCTCATCTTTGGGCGGTGTTTGTCAGTTTAGGGGCATTACCGCAGTCCAGGTGGATTCGTCCCTGTGGAGCCCCATCATTTTCTCAGATACCTCAAAGGTCACTGCCAGGAATGGTCATGGGTCACTGCAAAAAACTTAAACATTTTAAAAGTCATATGCAGAAGATCTAGGAGAGGTTAAAGGACCACAGTCTATTAAATATAGCTGGGTACAGAAGCTTAATTCCTAGTTACGTGCTTCAGACTCAAGTCTTAAGTCATGTACAAGAAGACAGATGAAGCCTATTTCTAGAATTAGTTAGTACTCTATATGACCATTAATATCACAACTCAAAGTTTAAATATATATACTTATATATATATTTAATCTAAAAAATTTTGAGATGATATTTATACCTTAAGAAAAGTTATAAACAATCAAAGTAAAACCAAAAGGTTATGAGATTAGTGGCAATAGACTAGTCCCTTAATTTTGGTTTTTCTTCTGCCCCATACCAGGTGACCCTTCTGACATGAGACAGAGATTTTAGATTTTCCTTTAACAAGCAACATTTATCTAATTATTCTTTATTAATAAAAACTCATTCAGATATCGGGGTAAGAACCTGATTTATCAAAGAAGCAGCGGAGAAGCCACCAGTGACCTCCTCTCTCTCCTTCCTCAACCCAGAAGGGCCAAGCCTCTTTCTAAGCTCCTCCCTACTACTTTCTGTGTCCCGGGTCCTCCAAAACCTCTTTGGCTACTTTTGGTCAGCTAGTGGCTGGCTCTGCCTTCTGATTCAAGGTAAACATTATTGGCAGTTTGGGGAGTGTCAGAGTGTCATCAAAATATCCCACAACACACAGATAAGGACAAGGGGAACCAGGAATGTTAAACACACGGGGTCATCTCTTCAAAGAGAGAGATGTACAACTTGTTTTCCACCCAGAAGGCTGGGAACATACGTGGTTGACAGCCAGGTGACCTCTGTATTATCCATGTGGCTAGAGCACACCAGGATCCCTGTTTTACTGATGCTTGGTGGGTGGTTCATCCTGATGGGTTATTCTCAGTCCAGACCCCAGGGTACTGTTGTTGCAAATCTTGCAGGTATCCCAAAGTTTGAGCATTGTTTGCAGGTGCTGGACTTGGTTGGACTAGGCAGTCCTCCAGTAGGGGGTAGCTCACAAGAATATGGTGGAGTAGGAGTCAAAGTAAGATGGGTAGGTGCCCTCCTCAAAGGAGAGAATTGTCCTCAGTCTTTATATTAAGTCTCTACCAGGTGGGAAATAGGGGCACACTGGCTTGATTAAGGAGTGGGTTATAGCGCCTTTTCCCAAGTCCACTGTCTGGGAAGTTCTTCAGGGACAGAGCACAGTCTGTCACGTAGCACCCTGGATGCTATCTACTGAGATATCTCTGGTCCAAATGGCTCTATCAGAACTGAATGGGCCTTTCCTGTGTTCATCAGGAATTAACAAATTTGCCTCTGCCTTTAATGCCCTCGGATCCTGGGAGTTCAGGGCTCCTGGGTCCTATCAGTTCTCACCCAGATGAAGGCTAGGTATTCTTCTCTCTTCCAATATGGACATACATTTTTCTGTTGGGACCATTTGGAGTCCTGGCCTCCAGCTGCTCTTCCCTGCTAGAGATCTTCACTTTCCTTCTGATTTGAGTTACTGAAAGCTGTGTCAAAGTTGTTTACCAGCTCTGCTTCACGAGAACGTGTTGCCTTGGCCTTGAGGATCAGAGGATAAGGTTTTCACCTGTTGGCCCACCTGACTGTTGGGTATATAAGCCTCCATGGTGCTATTGAATAAAAGGCTTCTTACCAGTGACTAAAGGTCCATGTCTCTATCTCTCTGTCTGTGTGTCTCTGTATGTTTTAACCTCCAGCCCCTTGTCCAAAGCTCCGGAACTGTATGGTAGCATATAGAGCGCAGACAGGCGTTATGCGCTGCATTTTGCCAGTGTGCCCTTTGCAATAAGGGCTTTGGTTATTTTCTAACCTCTTCTTTTCCTAGACTTTTCTGACTCCCCCCTCTAGGATCTCTTATTGGTCTCCCCGAGCACTGCCACTGCTGCCTAGGTAAATCCTCTGTCCTGCTTTTCTTCCACGGAGTCACAGTTATAAACCTTCCAATCAAGCTCCAATAAGTGGGACCTTTTCATATCCTCAAACCTTTCTCACTTCTGAATTTTCTAATATCTGGAGTAGACTGCATAATAGAAGCAATATTGGATGCTTGCTGAGTTTCAAGCCTCTCGGTCTGTGGGAGTAAAACCTGGTAAACTTCAAAGGCATTCAGGGAACCCTGTAGGTGATTCTTGGGGCTCTGGCATTACCTCATTCGCCTTAGATTAGTAGGTTTTCTAACAGCCGCCTCCGATTCTCCTGAAAGGGCCTGGCAAAACTGTCCAGAGCCTCATTATCCTGGTCAGTGTTAGGGTGCCTATCAGATCAAGAAGAGGGGAGATCTGCTCTCTCTGGGCTGCACTTCCCATCAGTGATCCCCTGCCTCGCCCAAGGGTGGCTGCCTTACTCTGCTTCACTCCTTGGCAATAAAGAGAGTGGCTAGGAGCTGTTGACAGTCATCCCAGCGTACTTATGGGTGTAAGAGCCCGAGGCTTTCAGAGAATGGTGAGTTCCTATATACATATCATTGGTTGAGAAGGAGACATAAACTATGAAAGGGGAAAGAGGAGAACCTCCGGGTCTTGAGGCTGGCTAGGGAAGAAAAGGAGTGCCTGTGCCTCAGGGAACTTACTCCTAGAGACCACATGGCCAGAGCTACTCCATGTGGTAGAGGGAAGAAGGGAGTCTGAGGTAGAAGGAACTACGCCACCACCACTATAAGAACAGCAGCCCCGTTCCCCATCCTTGCCCACCCGTCCCCCATCCTTGCCCACCCCCACATAGAATGCACACATGTGCATCCAGGAGCAACTATTTCCCTTTCCCTGGGCATAGTCTATAAACGACTAAGCTTGGACATTGGAGGGGGGAGAGAACAAGTAGAAGTTTGGGTTTCTCTGAGAGACCTGGCCAAACTGAGATACCATGCACTTCAACCATGTCTTGGGACTGGTCACACACCCTCCCACCCAGCTCCTCTTCTTCCAGTCAATACAATTGACAAAAACATCAGACACACACCAACGGGCAACAACAAAGACAACCAGGGGTGGCCACCACATAGACCAAAGCCAGGGGATCTGGTGAGGTCTTATACAGATCCCAGACACTGGAAATAGGGCTGTATCCAGCTTTTCCTAAGGGTCCTATGCAGAAGGTACCAGAAACACTCACCTCCACAGGGGACAGATCCAGACAACTTTATGTAGTTTCTCCTTATAGGGTGGTGGCATCGAGAGGCCCTGAGTCAGCAGGAAAAGAAGCAAGAGAAGTTCCTGGAGTCTCAGAACGCCACAGGGTGTGTGCCCCTTCCCCTAGGAACTGCACATTCCCCATGCTGTCTGCCCAGAGAATCCCAGGCCCCCAGTTATCAGGCATCTCAGTCTCTGGGAATTTCTCTGGTGCCCCCAGAATGTTGCAAGGTAATTCCTCCAGAGAACATACGGCTATTCTTAAAGCAGAATAGAAAGTCTGTGTTGCCAGCCAGCAGCCACATGAGGGAACTTACCTAAAACATGCAGCTCTGAGCCTCACCATTCTTTGCTCTTTATGCACCAAAAAAAAAATCATATTCTGGTTGACACACTTTGGTTAGTAAGAGCAGTTAGTGAGAAGGAGAACTACAGAAGCTAGAAGCCAAAAAGCAAGGTTAGTACGTTTCTGGACCTCTCTGGATCCTGGAACTACGGACTATGTCTTTGATGTAGTAGGTCTTTGTTCCCATTTTGGCAGGTATGGGAGCCCACGTGCTGGCTTCTAAGGCCAGAAGGGTGTCTCTAACAGGGCATCAGTTGTGCCAAGGTCTTGGGACCCATGCGGCGAGTAAAGAGGAATGAGCCGGTAAGGAAGGCAGAGGCTCCGTGCAGAGGATTCTGCTGGGGGATCTTTCTTAAAGACTAAGAGGGCTCACACGTGTGCTCCGTTCTTGGCCCGTGCGGCCTCTCGTGATGGAGCTAAATGCAGCACAGGCTTCCTCTCCTAATAGCAAGATGATTAACCAAGTTCCCAGCAGGATCCTAAGGAGCTGCCCGGGACGGAACCTGAGGACTCTCCTGCTCCAGAGCCTCCCGGGGCCTCCTTGTTCTAGAAGAGTCTTCAACTTTCTCATTGCTCTTCCTATTTTAGCCTGAGTCTCCTTCACGCCAAGAGTTCTTGAATGACAACAGAGCCAAGAAAGGGCTTTGATAACAAATCTGCCGCACAGAACCGAAGGATCCCAGTCTCTGGAATGTTGCTTACAGACACTAAGATATTAGAGCATAGGAAATGTTGGTGGAATAGGGAGATCGGATTAGAAGACTGGAGAGCTCCTCCCAGTGAAGTTCGCAGTGCTAGGCAGAGTCAGGCTGAGTCAGGTTGGAGATGTTTCAGAGTCTTTCCGATGGTGAGCAGTTTTGAGTGCCCACAGTCTCCTGTATCTAAGTTCATTTTAGGGAGTGTCTCTTCAGCTGAGCTTTCTGTCCATCGGGTCCTCTGGAGAGAAGAGGTTGGAGACACGTGTTCAATACTACATCCTCAAAACTTCCTGGAGGTACCATCCCCCTCTCTGCCAGGTGGGGAGTATGTTTATGGGACATCTGAGGCTTTCAGTGGCTACAGGGGGACCATCTATCGATCAGCTGAAACTAAATGCATCCTCTTCCAACACACCACACACACACAGAGACACACACACACTCCATGTTCTTATCTGTTTACGCCAGAAGAGCTCATAAATAGCATATGTTGACAGTCATGATGATTATAGTCACTCCAAGAATCAAGCCAACTCTTGACTGAAACTAGGAACCATGGAGTTCAAACAACTGCCATATCTCAGATGCCTCATAATTGTTAGTTGGTAACCAATGACCTTTCAGTGTGAACTGGCTCCTTAGAGCTCTTGGAACCGAACAAACTGCCATCCCAGAGTGCCCAGGGGTGGCTCTGGACAGCTTGTGTTTGCCCAACTGTTTGATGTCACGTCTCTATTTAGTTCATGGGTGTATCTGAGAAGAGGTAAACAAAACAGTGGCAAACTTCAAATGTGAATACGATATGGCAATGAAAACTGTTTGTTCAGCCATTGAGACTGTGCCATGATGTTAGGTGGTGGGCAGAAAAGGGAGGCTGGGCTAAGTCTCCTTAGGGTCTACATCTGTAAATCAAGGCTGCAGAGGTCTAGTGAGGTTGGTGTGTGCATCCTTCTTACGCAGCCTTGCTCTTTTGGCGAGCCTGTGCTGGGGCTGACCTCAGGAAGGGAAGCCAGCTAAGGGGAACATATTAGCCCAGTGGAGGATAACACATCCTCAGAGCGGGAAAGAGAGGTCACCCAAAAAGGTGACATGGTGCGGTGGTGGGTCTGGCGTATTTGGAGAACAGACTCCTAGGGAGGGTCTGCTTCTGAGCCAATATGGCCGTTCGCCTCCAGGCTGTTTATCTCAGATTGCACTTCTTTGTAATGGGAGGGAGCCACTGATGCCGAGAACCTCTGGAACTTTCGTGAACCTAAGAGACCAAAGCTTCCCAGGAGACACTGGCTTGTTCACGAAATGGGACTTAGAAACATTTTCTAAATATCTTCGGTGAAATCTGTACAAATTTTTCCACTTTCCAAATCTTGCTCCTGTTCCTTTGAAATGAGCTAACAGTGCCTTGGCCTATTTACCCCCACAGAAGTCTGCAAAATTTCATGGTTCTCTTCAGAGATGCTATGCTAGTTAGTTCTTGACAACTGGACACAAACTAGTGTCACCTGAGAAGAGGGACCCTCAAATAAGGAACTGCCTCCGTCAGATTGGCCTGTGATCATGTCTGTGGGACATGGTTTTGATTATTGATTGATGTGGCAGGGTACAGCTCACTGGGTGGGGGCTTCTGGATCATATAAGAAAGCAGCCCGAGCAAGTCAGGGAATGCAAGCCAGCCAGCAGCACTCCCCCATGGCCTCTGCATCAGCTCCTGCCTCCAGGTTCTTGACTTGCGTTATTGCCCTGGCTTCCTTGGATGATGGATTGTCAAATGTAAGGCGAGAAACATCCTTTTCTCCCAAGCTGCTTCTGGAAGCTGATTTATGGCGACAAGAGGAAGCAAAGTAGGATTGGATCAGAAGGAATGGGATAAACTGAATAAACCAAGCTTGCAAACTCAAGACATAGCTCTTCTCTGCCAGTATCATCAATAACAAAACCAAGTAGACACAACATCTCCTCAATAAGTAATGCATCTTCCATGCCAGGAACCTAGCTAAAAATATAATCTACTCAAATGTCGTAGATTATTAGTTAAAGATATGTTACATTTGTGTATGCTGTGGAACATTTATTTAATGATGCAAAGATGTGTTGCACTCTTTTATGTTGTATTTGTTTAACTCTGTGAGGCTGTGTTACTTTGCCTGTCTAAAACACACACGACTGGTCTAATAAAGAGCTGAACGGCCAATAGCAAGGCAAGAGAAAAGATAGACAGAGGTGACAGGCAGAGAGAATAAAAAGGAAGAGAAATCTGGGAGGAGAGGATCAAAGAGCGAGAAGAGGAGGGATCAGCCACCCAGCCACACAGCCAGACATTGAATAAGAAGGAAAAAATAGATATGCAGATATAGAGAAAGGTAAAAGCCCAGAGGCAAAAGGTAGATGGGCTAATTTAAGAAAAGCTGGCAAGAAACAAGTCAAGCTAAGGCCAAACATGTATAAGTAATAATACATTTCCATGTGTATTTATTTGGGGACTGGATGGCAGCCCCCCAAAGAGTGAAAACAACCCTCTGAGCCTGACAGGTGCATGCTGTCACTGTGAAGAGAGATGTTCAGCAAAGTAAAACACACAGGATTGGTACCTCCTGGGCAGTGAGGGCAAGTGTTCTGTGCATGGGAGAGCCTGAAGGGTGTCTGGGAGAGGCCCTGAGCCCCAAAGAGGAGCCAGGAGGTATCCTAAGCCAGGGCTGTGTGAGCAAGAACAGGACGGTGCCCTGCCAGGAAAAAGTGAGTGGAGCCTCTTTGTGGGGCAGCACAGGTGTGAGCTGACAGGCACTGCCAAGGGAGTCAAAGCTGTAGGCTACCCCAGCCTCCTCCTCCTCCTTAGTGACCGGACCCTGATTCTTCCTGAGATTGCTGTTGCTCAGAGATAAAGATGACACTTTCCAGCCTCCTTATATGATGACGTATGGCCACATGGCTGGGTCCTTGACCATCTGTATGGTATATACAGATGGGGCTAAGCCTAAGTGTAACATGTGGGCCTTTAGGGCCATCCCAGATGCAAACTGTGGCAGGGGCTGCTGGTCTAATAGCCAGCTAATGGGTGGCCTAAGAATATATACCACTTATTGGTGTTTTGGAGAGGGAGGAAGCAGACGAGCCTAGGTCATTTCAAGTGCCTAGACGTAGCTGAAACTGCTTACTTACAGACTTGTTTCACATGAGGGAAAACATTAAAGCAGTTATGTAGCATTTTTCTGCTATCTGTATCCTATATGAAGAAAAGCTAGATTATAATAGGAATGGGGTTCCAGGAGAAGCTGTTTGAATTTAATCCTCTCGAGACTAGAAACTCCACATGATTACGTTGGGGAAATCTACCATACACTGGTCTCCGTGATAGAGCCTAGAGGAAGGAACACAATACAGAGCTGGCTTTGGGCTCTTTTAAACGGCAAGTTTCCCCTATGTAGTAAGATGCATGTGTTACTTTGGCACACTGCAAACTGTCAGAGAAATAACCTTGACTTCACAGCCACTGCAGAGACACCTAAACCAGGCCATGTTCGTGAGAACTTAGGCTGGAGCAAGGAAGCTGGAACATTCTAAGGTGTAACTTTGTTATCTCTAATGCCCACTTAAGATGAAATGGGCTCATGCCCGTGATCCCGGCACTTAGGAGACTAGGGCAGGAGAATTGTCATGAGTGTGTGACTAGCCTAGACTACAGTGTGAGACCCCACCTCAAAAAAATAGGCAAACAACTGAAAATCGTGGGAGCAAATATAACTTCCATCCACCACACGTGTACCAGATATAACCTCCCTCTCATGCCTCCACCACAAGCACTAGAAGTTTGCGTCAACACTCAGGAGACCACCCCGAACACACTTCATGGAGCAGGAGCAGGAATTGTCAACTGTCTTAAAAGGTTTCTTCTCGTGAGCACCCCAATAAATAATGCCTCCAGCCCGCACACACGTTAAGCTGGCAGGTATTTGTTAATACAGATGGGTCCCTTACAGACTGGAAAGCCCACCACATTCTTGAGTACTCTCTTGCCAGGGGTGATTTCTTGTGCAGATTATAAGATGATGCTAATGATAATGACAGTACCATCAGCATTTTTTTTTTGAGTATTCTGTGTGTGACAGAAGCTTGGCAAGAATGTTAGGTGTGTTATGTTACATGTTTGGATGCTGATAGGGACTCAGTACAGGAAGCACTATTTTGATCTCCGTATTTGACTTGAGGAAGCAGGATCAGGGAAGCTAACATTCTGAGGGTCACACATAGCAAGCTCCACAATATCAACTGCATGGGTTTTGAGAAATTTTTGACAAACTGCTCTAAGCATACTACCTGTGGTAGAGTGTTCTACAAACTATGTCTCAGCAAAGACAAAATGTGAACACAAATGGAAACTCCATGTTTACAGTACATTATCTAAAAAAAAAAAAAATCAAAGTAAGTATATTTGGAATTCAGAGGTAAAAGCTGGCCTCATCAGCCACAAGGCCACAGTGACTTTAGGAAAACAGTTACCTTTAAGCTGGTTTATGATCTCAGGGAGGAGGGCCATGGAGATGTTTGTACCCCAGTCAAAGGCTAACCAGGGAAGGTGTGTACCCCAGGTTCAGTCTTCTTTCTACTCTTGAGCTGTCCAGTCAACCAAGCCACTCCTTTCCCAAGTATTGAGTAAGTCTCTGTCTATTGACTTCTCATGAGTCTCTGTGTCTCCCCGGGAACCTCATTCTGCCCTTGGGAACAGATCAGAGTCTTCCAACTTACCATCCACAGAACACTAAACATAGGTCTTTGCCTCAAGTCTGTAGTTGCCTACTGCTGACCAAACAATACAGCTGCATGTGTGGGTGAGGTGTGTGTGTGTGTGTGTGTGTGCATGCATGCGTGTATGCATGTGTGCATGTTGGGAGAAGGAAGAACACAAGAAAGCCTGGAAGCCCAGGATTGGCTTATGCTGTGTTTCTGGAACATGTGATACTCCATCTTTGCTAAGCTCCAACTGAGCTCCTTGCTTTTGAGGTGGTTTGGCCTTAGTGATCTAGTCTACTGGGGCTTCCAGCTACCCTAGTGATCATTTGTGAGTTAGTGTGGAAGGAAAAATATATGTTCTTAGGTTCAGCCCAGTCTGTGGAAGCCTTGGAGGGTAGTTATATAGGTGAGCTATTATCCCAGAAAGTCCCACCACATCTCCCTAGGACCCAACACATATACCCTCAGCTTTAACTCAACAATAAAGAGGCCAAACAAAGCTGCTTGTTACAAATCTGCAGGAAACCAATCACTGCATGCCAGAGACATCACCCAGTGATGCTGACAGGCACAGAGAGGCCTGAAGCCTTGGCGGGGGTTGCATTTAGGAGAAAGAGACTTGTGATGGCATTGCTCCTAATTGGCTTGATCACCTTGCAAGGTGCTCCAAGTTCTTCTATCTTTGATGGTCAAAGACCTTGTCCAATTTGTTCAAAATACCCTTACTTAGTCAGCTTTGTCAGAAGCAAAAGGAGAGAAGAGAGAGAGAGAGAGAGAGAGAGAGAGAGAGAGAGAGAGAGAGAGAGAGAGAGAGAGAGAGAGAGAGAGAGAGAAACAGAGAGAACCAACATCCCAAGCAACTGCCGGATGGGAGTGCTGATGGTCAACATTGAACCAGGGCATCAGGACCTTTGGGTTTCTAGCCCTGAGTTCTGCTCTTGTCTTTGAGGCCTTGGAAAAGCCACTCTAACTTCCTGAAAGTCATTCCCTCATAGTCTCCTCATAGATACATGGGGGGGATCATAACTGTAGCTGTGTTACTACTACAAACTCGATCCTGTTTTCACCCACTCGAGTTTATCGCGTACTCTTCCCATTCCAGGAAGTGTCACCATAGGAAGCAATACTCAGGTCCCCATTTCAGATGCCTGTGCCACTGGGAGAGAGAGAGGTCATAAACCAAGATATAAATACATGGCCAAAAGGTCATAATTGGTGAGCACCACAAAGGGCACCCAAGCAGGACAACAGATGGTGTGGTAAGTCGGTGTGGTTGGAACAAAGCTCCAGGACAGACAAAGGGCAGTGAGTCTGGGCGGAAGAGCATCCAGGCCAGCTGGAGAGCAAGCCCACAGCCCCGGGGCTCCCAACAAGCCAGTCAAGGGCATTGGGACACAGCTACTAGAAAGATGAACCTGAAGGGCAGGAACTGAGCCGATGGGCAGAAAAATGGAATCCATTGGAAGTGTGCACCTTAATCTAGTTCTCAGAATTCAATTTCAGGATAGTCTGTGGGTAGCAGGAAGATCCAGTCTCTGTCCCGTCCTCCCCTCTGGGATGAGGAGAGAAACAGATGGGCATAGCAGGTCCCCTGGAGAACAAGTAGAGTTGGTGACAAAGGACGAATGGAAAGGAACACACTCCGACTTCAGTTCTCCCGTTCACAGAATCCTCCCTCCTTTCCTTCCTCTGGAGCAAAGATGGAGGGAGAGCTGATGCCAACGCCTGGGGTTTCTCTCACAGCTTCAAAAGGATTTGCAAAGCCGAGTAGTTATATGAGAAACCATCACCATGTTATCCCGACCCCAAAATCACTCTTCAACACAGTACTAGAAAGTAGAGTCACTACTCCCAGATTCCTCCCCCGTGTGCTGGTATGGCTTCGGCAGTGAGGGCTGACATCAGGGAACAGGTCCTTCCCAGGAGGGGGTGTGGGAAGTGGCAGTGTGGAAACACAAATAACAGAATCGATATTTTGACTGATAAGAAAGAAAGACAGGCGGGGGCTGGAGTGATGACTTCAAAGCAAAGGGTAAATGTGAATGGTTAGTGGCAGGCAGCTGTGTTCTTGACTTGGGACCAGCTGGGGAATTGGGCTTTTTCTTCACCTGAACTGTATAAGAGGGAGCTCTGGTGCCGACTGTCCCAGCTCTCCTCCAGCTCACCTCTCTGGAAGCCAAGAAAAGAGGGACATTCCCAGACAATGGGGCACAGGGAGGAGGAGAGCAGAGGCCAAGGGAAGCTCTTGTCCTAGTTACACACTGAGGCTTGGGGCTGAACTGATCCTATGAGGGTATAGGGGATCTTTAGTCACCCTGAGAATTCTACAGCAGACATGGCCCAGATTTCCAAGGGACCTCCTCTTCCAGAGTGTGTCCATGTGAACTAATCTGGCCTACACAAATAATTCAAGGCTATCTTGGGCAATTTAATAAGAACTGTATCAAAACAAAAAGTAAAAACGGGCTGGAAAGATGGCTCAGTAGATAAGAGCACACACTATCCTTTCAAAGACTAGTTTGGTTCCCTGTTCCGTCAAAAACAGCTCTCTACTGCCTAGAATGCCAGCTCCAAGACCATCCGAAGCCTCTGACCTCTATGGGCACCTGCACTCACTTGCACACACACACACACACACACACACACACACCAATTTTTAATAATAAAATTCATCTGAAAAGTACAAACAGGGCTGAACACAGTTGGTAGAATGCTTGCCTAGCCCAATACCCCATACCAAAACTAAGCAACACACCAACACCCCAAATGGCAAAGGTCAGACGTACCTCTGAAGTCTTCCCAGATGGAATGGGTGTCACTGAAGCCAGAGCAGTGTGGCTGACCATCTCAGGTTCCACAACATCCTCCAGGTCCATTTGCTGCTGTCCTGCCTTCTTGCTTTGTACATCCGCATACCTACTTAATGTGGAAGCAGTTCACCATGAAAGGGCTAAAGGTCAAGAGTGGACGCAGCCAGGGTGAATCCTCAGCATTCTCAGCGATCCATCCCTCTGCTCAAGCTGACACTGAAGAGCCAGCTCTACGTGCTGAACTGCAGATGGACAGTTTCACTTCTGCACACAGCCTAGTGGAGACCGATGCCGTCAAGGCAGGGAGCCTCTTCAAACAGATGCCCGGACCACCGATAGAAGCTGGGGAGACAGAAAGAGTCACCTGGATATTCAGTTCCTCGAAGTGCTGTAGCAAACTGCCTCGGAGTGGGCTGACCGCACAGAAATGTCTTACTTCAGACTTGTAGAAAATAAAAGCTAAAATGAGGGGGCTGGCAAGGCCAGGTTCCCTTTCTTTTCTCGCCTCTAGCTGCTGAGATTTGCTGGCAATCTGTGGTGTCCCTTGGTTTTTCCAGGTTTCTATGAGGTATTCACTCCAAGACTCCCTTCTTATAAGAACAGAAACCACGCTAGGTTAAGGTTCACCCTATGCCAGCATGACTTCATCTTGATCAATTATACCTTTAACCAGTTGATTTCCAAATACGATCATACTCTTAGTTCCTGCGAGCTAAGACTTGAACCTACATATTTTGGGGGACACAATGCACCGTGGCCTAGTTTGTAAAACTAAAGGTTTGAGAGACTCAGCTCTTTACTTGTTTCTGTTCTACTTCCATTTTCAAGGTCTCTCTCTCTTTGCTGACTGTGGTGGCTCATGACTGTATTCCCAGCACTCAGAAAGCTGAGGCAGGAGGATCAAGAGTTTGAAGCCTTCCTGGTCTGTGTAATGAGATGCTGTAAATAAATAAACCATTGACTTACTGAAAAAAAAAAAAACTTAAAACTGCGCCTACGGGCCTGAGAGCATTGTAAGCACCACGGAAGTACTTCACATGGCTTAAGTAAACAAACTCTTGTAACACAAAAACAGAGCGTGATACAAGTACTCAATCCACAAAGGCAACTAGAGTCGTAGTGATGGACAGCGTGTAATGATTGGTAGTGTCCTCTCAAAATGGGATCTGAATTTTGAATTTCAGCTGAATGGCAATTGGCGTCTCCTTGGCTTACGTCAGTCAGCTTCTGTGAGCCTCATTAGTCATGGCTTCAGACACTTACCCTCAAGGCCCTTGCTCCTTGGAGGCAGGGCACTGCCCTCACTTGGAAGGAAGCCACTTCCAGTGCAATGGGCTGATTCTTTCTCTTTCTCTGCCGAGCCACCCTGCACTGCCTTCACCCCAGCTTGGTTCTCCCACTCCTGATTCAGACCAGTACCCTCCTGTTCCCTTTCCTTTCTCTCTGTGCCCTGCTTGCTCTTTGTTGGAGGGTGGACGTGATCCTGGATGGCCGAAGGTGGCTTCTATTTCCAGCGCTGAGCTCCACAGTCAGGCCCTAAGCCTGTGTGCTCTTGTCCCATGACTTGAGAGGGCTCTAGGCCAGAATGGCTTTCTGACTGCTGCAAGTGTTCCTGTCGTTGTGATGGCTGCCATGCTGTATTTCCCCCGAGACAAACAGAAATAAGAACGGAAACATTCCCTGAGCATCCTTATGGGGCAGGTACAACTATCCTCCTCAGGCTGAAATCAAAAGCACGAAGTTGGCATACTTACCCAAGTTGGCATCTCTGCAGAGCCAGGACACCCCGACAGTGGTCTGAATGAGAATGGCTCCTGTAGGCTCACATGTTTAAATGCTTCCCAGTTGTTAGACCTGTTTGGGAAGGATTAGGAGGTGCAACCTTGCTAGAGGAGGTGTGTCACCGGGGGTGAGCTTTGAGATTTCAAGAGCCCATTCCAAATTAGCTCTATGTTTCACCGCTGTGTCTCAAGATGTGAGCTCTGAGCTGCTGTTCCAGCAGTAAGCCTGCCTTTCTGTTGCCATGATCAATGTTCCAGAGGTCATTATCCTCTGAAACTATATCCAGATTAAACGCTTTCTTCTATAAATTGCCTTGGTCATGGCATTTTATTACAGCAATAGAAAAGTAACTAAGATCCTCCCAGACGGGTAGGTGATCCGACCCCCAAGACGAGACCTTTGACCACTGTGGTTCTGTCATGGCTCTTTTGACCCACTGCAACAAAATATCACAGACTGGGTAGCTTATAAACACATTCATTTCTCGTAGTTTTGGAGACTGGGCTGTCCAATCAAGCTGCCAGCAGATTTGGTGGTTGTTGAAGGCCCATTCTTTTTTAAGGAACATCCCAAGTTAGAGATGCCTTCAGGCCTCTCCTGTTAGAGCATTAATCCTACGCGTGAGGACCTTAACTTCCCATTTCCAAATAATCTTTTTTTTTTTTTTTTGGTTTTTGGAGACAGGGTTTCCCTGTAGTTTCTAGAGTCTGTCCTGGAACTAGCTCTTATAGACCAAGCTGGCCTCAAACTCAGAGATCCGCCTGCCTCTGCCTCCCGAGTGCTGGGATTAAAGGCGTGCGCCACCACCGCCCGGCTCCAAATAATCTTATAGTGAATTGGATTTCAAGCTGTCAATTTGAGGACTACATAACTCTCAGACCATAGCAATATATCTCTAAGAGTTTAGGAGCCTAATAAACCCTTATGCTAGCATGGTAGCTAGAGGGGCTTAGAAGCCCGGAGGCCTGACAGACAGATCCAGAAAAAGGCCAGTTTTCCCTCACTCTCTCTACATGAGACACCCCAGGTAGCTGTGGTTTCTGACCCTTGAAGGTTTGGTGCTACCTGGTTCCTCTGTAGATGCCGATTACTTGAGAGGAACCAGATCAGCTGTGACAGCAATGTGGCAGGGTCTTTGCGAAGCACAAGACTCAATTTGCATTTTAGGTAGGTAATTCTCACAGTTGATAGACAGGAATAGACAGGAAACCTGGATTCAGAGACACTGGCTGAAAAACCACATTGCTGATCCAAGTGAGAAATCCTGATTGATCTAAATTAAAACTGTGACACATAAATTAAAACACGGAGGAGGAGGGATGAAGGAAGAAGCAAAAAGAAAGGAAATGGTATGAGAAAGTCCTAGCACTAGGTAGCACCAACTTTTGCCAAATCTGCCAGGAACAAGTGGCTGTTAAGAATACAGCAAGTGGTGGGGATTTGGGCAGTCAGGGTGAGGATGGAGAGAAGTAATTTCCCAGTGCAAAGCCAAGGCATGTATCAGAGCCAATTAGAACACTATTGAAGACAGACTGCTGCTTGGGCATGGCGGTCCATAACTTTAGTCTTAGCACTCAAAAAGGCTGAGACAGGGTTCAAGGCCAGCCTGAGCCATGAAGGGAAACCCTGTCTCAGAAGCAAGCATATCAAAACAAAACACAACACCAAAACACTGCTGATCTTGAGACCAAAACTGAAAGTTACAGTCATACAGAATATAGGACAGTACAGGTAAGGTTTGGGTATGACTTCTAGGAAGTACTTAGATAGCGGTTGGTTTTGAAAATGGAGGAGTTCTTTGCAGGTAGGTTAAATAGTGTGGGCAGTGCACTAAGGAAAAGACGGTGGCCTGGCCTTTTGAGGGACAGATCATGGTGGAGATGAGGTGTTGCATTCTAGCCATGTCTCTGAGACTGTTCCTTGCTTGGGTCATAATTTGACTCTGGGGGGGGGGACACTGACTTAGAGTAGGTCCATCCGGATGAGAGAGGAGTGTAAGTAAACACACCATTTACAAAGCACAGAGCTGGCAAGATGACCTTGTGAGTAAAGGCGCACACTGACCAAGCCGGAGCCCCTGGCCTCCACCCCCAGGCATCACGTGGAAGAAGGAGAAAAGCGACTCTTTCAAGTCATCATGGCACACAGGTGTGCTCGTATACAGACACCTATGAACAATCAAGCGCAATTTTTCAAAACTAAAAAAAAAAATGACAGACAGGCCCGAGGCCTCGGCTCAGTGATGGGATACACACTTGCCTGTCCTGCACAAAGCACTTGACAGGATCCCAGAATGAAAAAAAAAAGTTAAATTAGGAAACATCCCCTCTAGGTTTGCCTACTCCTTTGGTGACTGGTCACATGGTGAGAGTCCAGGTGAAGGGATTGTTCTAGCAGCCTGCGTCTCTCCCATATCAGGACCAAGCCAGGTGCTACCTTCTACAAAGTCATTTCCTGCTCCCAAGCCAGCTGCTTCTCAATATGAGCCAGTAGCTGAAGTTGTTATAGGTGCTCAGGGGACACTGTACAAGGATTATGATTCCCTAGAGTGGCTACTTTGTGGCCGTTATGATTGTGACATTCCTCAGTGGAGGAGGATTGGAGGAGACATTTTAATGGTAATTTAGTCTCATGGCTTCTCCCTATTGCTTTTTTTCTCAATGGGTATCTTTCCTTGGGAAGTTAAGTGCTGCCTTGTTCAACATGGCTTACTATTCTGAGACACCATAGACTCTGTGGCTCAAACAACAGAAATGTATTTCTTCCAGTTCAGCAGGTAGAAGTCTAGAATCTGCCATTGGGTTCAGTGTTGGTCAAGAGCCTCCTCCTGGTTTTTAGATTTGCAGGTTGCCATCTTCCCACTGTGTCCTTATATGGCAGAGCAAATAGTCTCTAGGCTCTTCCTTCTTCTAAATACTGTAATCTTGTCATGAGGACCCAGCACTCTCGCCAGCTCATCTAAATCCATCTGTCTCCCAAAGCTCCATTTCCCGATATCCCATTAAGGATTAGGGCTCCAAAATATGAGCTTGGGGTGTAATAGTTAATTTTCACCATTTCCTTGGTGGAGTTAGGATCACTACAGAAACAGACCTTTGGGTATGTCTATGAAAGTGTTTCCAGAAAGGTTTAAATTAGCCAGGGAAGATCTATCTACCCTGAGTGTGGTAGCACCAAGGCATGGGCTAGGGTTCCAGACTAAACAAAAGAGAAAAAGAAAGTTGAACACTGGCAGCCATGGCTCTCTTTGCTGACTGTAGACACAGCATGGCTAGTTGCCCCTTGCTCCTGTGACCTGTCTTCTCTGCTATTATAGATAAGTTGTATCCACTGGAACTGTGAGTCATAATGGATGCTTTCTTTTCTTTTTTTTTTTTTATATAAAGCATGTCTTAAAGTTTTTAAAAATTTATGTGCACAGGTGTTTTACCTGCATATATGTCTGTGCACCATTTGGGTTCAGTGCCCTTGGTGACCAGAAGACAGTGTCAGATCCCCTGTTACTAGAGTTATAGATGGTTGTTAGCTGCCATGTTCTAGGAAACAAACCCAGGTTCTTTAGAAGACCAGCGAGTACTCATCTCTTCAGCTCCAATACACGTTTTTCTTTCCAAATACCTGCTTCATAAGAATGAGAAAATCAGAAAATACAGGGAAGCACAGAGACACACAGTCAACAGTAGATATTCTTCCCTGGGAACTATATTCTCTTGGGCATCAAAACTGGATCGGCATTCTCCTTTTGGCTCCCCAGTCTCTACAGTCTCACGTTCACTGTCAGCTCAGTTGGAATGGTAGGCATTTGCTAACTTGTAGAAGTTCAAGAAAATGATGGAGACCAATCGCTTCTGCCACTTGCTAAATTCTTACAGGGCCTGAATGACCCACATCTGTAACTAATCAAGAGAAGTACTAATCATATACAAAGGCCTTTTGAAGACAGCAAAAAAGAAACAGAAACAGAAAATTTTCAGGTTAAAAACTTGCTAATTATTAGTCCCAGTGACTCTGATTGGAACTCTCAGGTCCACTGGACATTTCCTTTAGATATTTTCCTGTCCTGAGAAAAAGTTCACCAAGTATTAATTAGCTATAAATATTTGAAGTATTATAGCTAAAGTAAAAATCAGGGCTCTATGTTTCTCAAATAAAATAAGATACCTACTGCCTTGCAATGTGTAATACAATGGTTTAAAGACAGTAAAGGCTATTTTCTTCTTAGAGGTCAAATTGGTCTTGTTTGAAAGTTACTAAATGTCAGTCCCCAGCTATAAATTCATCCTGAGACCTGAGCTATGGAACATCTATTTATGGAGGATTAGCTGTGGTGCCTGTCACTCAACAGCCTCAGGCGGTGGGGAGGCCAAGTTCTGCAGCAATCCTCCCTCATGGGAAGCTATTTCATGCCGTGGCAGAGCCAAGGGTTCGTGCAGCTCACTCACTCATTTTACACATGAGGAAAATGAGTCTTGAAGCAGGAGAGTGACTTCCAAGAGGAATACAGTTAGTTATAAACGGTGTGTGCCTCAAAGCTCGCAGGGTGGGAATCTGAGCCTCCTTCCCAGTCCTGGATGCCATCTCTGTTCTGTGCCAGCCCCGAGGACTGGAGTTCAGACCATGGCTGCTTTGAAGTTAAGAATCAAGGTAGAGAGAGACTCACTACGCATGTAGCTTTGCCGACATTTCTCGAAGGAGTTGTTCCAGTTTTCAGGCACTGAAACTGAAACTAAGCCAGTAGGTTTCCTTGACAGTGAGTTTTAGCTTCTTGGATCATTACGGACAACGTCCCCACAAATGGTGGAGGAGTCACAGCCTTCAGCTTCCCCTCCTCTCAGACAACTGGGACACTCAGGTTCTCAAGAGTTCCTACAAACAAGGCCCATCTTAGTTCCCTCGCTTACTTAAGAGGAAAGGAAGCTGCAGGCTTGTGGAACCAGACTGACTTCCATTTTGGAAAACTATATTTATTATCATTTCACCAAGCCTCATACCATGCTCATTCTGGACAGGAGTCTAAGGAGATTACGCCAAGAAAGCATCCTATGGGATTTCAACTTGACTCTCAGATGTCTGTTTTACTCGTGCCCAGGGCACCATCTTGTTCCCTCCCTAAATCACATCTTAGACCACTGCAGATGAAAGAACTGACCCAGCTTTTCAGTGATGCCCAAACTGCTGGTGCTCAGTGGTCCCGCCAAATGCTCCCGTGATGCACCGGGTTCAGGACAAGACCTGCAGCGCAGTTCTCAACTGGCTCTAGAAATCAATACAATAACTGTCCATTATGTATCTGCCAATATTTGCTATCATTAAACTTTCAACTCAGACACTGAGTCATGAAAAGTTAATGTAAACAAATGTATTCCTCTTTGTCTTCTTCCTTGAGAAAACAACCTCATTTGGTCCCAAATACTTTTAGTGGGGAAATGAGTTAGATATTCAAACTCTGACAAGAGACTTAAGATATTTCCATACTGCTCATTACCCAACAAAGATCATTGATAAGTACTTTTAAAAAAAAAAGAATTATTCGGATCCAAGATGGCACCATGCAGGCATGGTCCGCTAGAATCTCCCCGAAAGCAAGGGAAGTTGGATAACAGCTACCAGATGAGGTGGGTGACGGTCCAAACTCTGCAGTACAATAGTGAGGTGACATGGGAAACTTTAAAGTCCTAACAAGAAAAAGAGATGGTCGCAGAGAGATTGGCAGGTGTGGGAGCGCCTTAGACCCCCAGTGAGAGCGAGTGACTTGAGCCATACTCGAGACGACAGCTTCAGAACGTGAGAGCTGTCCTCTCAGTAGCAGACATTTTTCAAGACAGAGAATAAAAGCAGGAGGTGGGAGGGAGGGAAAAGTTGTGGAGAGACTCTGGGAACGTCTCAGAGTTCAATGAGAAAAAGCAGCAAGAGTTCATCTTTAAAAGACCCCAGCTGTGTCAGCAGCTTTGTGGCCCCAGATCCTCCAGGAACCATACTCTCAGGACATTCAGAGTGAGGCTCAGGGGACTCAGTGCTGAAACTTGAGCAGTGGACAGTGTATTGGGAGAGAAACTTGATCAGCACTGTGTGGCACACAGTAAGGCAGAGACCTGCTTGGGGCCCGAGTCTGCAGGAGAACACAGACACAGTTCCGAGTGGCACACCGCTGGGGACATTAGCAATTAGACTCCAGAAGGACCATTCAGAAGTGTGGCTACCGTCCGTGACTTGACCCCTTGACGTAAGAGCACAGAGAAGTGACAGGCATCTGGAAGCCAGGGAAGGGATGTTGAGAGAGCAGAGGCTACAGCGAGCAATCGGGTGGTGCTGTATCCAGACTCTACACCCCCACCCATCTCTGCCCTTCACAGCTTTTCCTCCTTTAACAGCCAGTGCCAGAGCAGACAAGGTCTGCCCTGTTCACTTCTCAGCCTCTCTCTTTCCCTCCTCCTTTTCTCTCTATTCTCTCCTCTTCCAGCTTCCTTTTGGAGGACGTTCCAAAAAACATAAGACAATTTGGTGTAGTAGTTTGAATGTAAACTGGCCCCCATAATCTCATAGGGAGTGGCACTAACAGGAGGTGTGGCTTTGTTGCAATGGGATGGCCTTGTTGGAGGAAGTGTGTCCCTGTGGAAGCCGACTCTGAAGGTTCCTATCCTTAGGGTACAGCCCAATGATGTTGTTGCCTGCAAGATATAAGACTCTCGGCTCCAGCACCATGCCTGTCCCACCATGATGGTAATGGACTGAACCTCTGAAACTGTAAGCAAGCCACCCCAATTAAATGTTTTCCTTGTAAGAGTTGCTGTGGTCATGGTGTCTCTCCACAGCAATAGAAACTCTAAGAGACTCCTGGTGTGTAGCATCTCTGTATCTAAGACGCCTGGTGTGTAGCATCTCTGTATCTAAGACGCCTGGTGTATAGCATCTCTGTATCTAAGACGCCTGGTGTGTAGCATCTCTGTATCCTGCCTCCTGAGACCTGCAGCTCTGAGTCAGTCTATTGAATTTCCTTACCTCTCTTTTCTTCCACCTTTAGCCACAGCTGCCTCCCTCACCTGCCTGTCTTTACACTTCATCAATTATGTTTCCTTTTCCCTCTTTTACTGTTTTCTCTATCAACCCAAAACTAATGCCTGGCCTTGCTCTTTTTCCACAGCCACAGAATCTATTGTCTCAGTACACACCGTGTCCTTCGTGTCTGTTTGCTTCCCACGGCTGGAGTCTGGGGATCATGTGTTTGCTATTTGACCACTGCTGTATATTTTAGTGGCATCCTTCAATAGTAATTGTTTTTCGGACAGTATTTTACTCTCAGGAGCTCTTTGGGAGCCAAGTCTGCTGCTGTGAACTCAAGTCTAGAGAAGAAACCAGCACCTGAACCATGCCTATAACTCAGCGCTTCTTGAAGATTGCAAACGCTTCTGCTGAAGGAACAAGAGTGGTTAAGCACCATACCCCGAGATGGACAAGTCTTGACACACAAACAAGGAAACACAAAACACAAGGCGCTGACTCCTCCAAAATAATTCCCCCAGCAATGATCTCCAACAAGAATGACTCCAATGAAAATCCAGAGGAACTCAAAAGAAGCTTATGACTATGTTCAGAGAAGTAAAAGAAAGCAAAGTAAACTCCCCCAGGAAATCCCAAAAGAACACAGGAGCTGTGTGAAGTAATGAAGCCGGTACTAAAAATTCAATAAAGAGAAACTGAAATAACGACAAACTGAAAAATTCAAAACATCAAAAAGCCACACAAAAAAGCCTCACTAATAGAATAAATCACAAGAAACTCAGAATTGTTGTGGAATATTATTTTATTATGTGTTACATTTGTTTATGCTGTGGAATATTTACATATTAACCCCAACACATTAATAGTGGGTGACATTGATCCTCTACTCTCAGCAATAGAAAAGCCTTCTGAACAAAAAATACAGAAATATCTGACTTAAATTACAACACAGGTCAAATGAACCTAACAGACATCTACATAACATTCTGCCTAATCACTATAGAATATAAATTTTTCTCCATATAGAATTTTCCCTAAAATAGATCATATAATAAGATGCAGAGCAAGTCTCAACAAATACAGGGAAATTAAAGTACTTACATTCTGTCAGACTGCAATGAAACAAAACTAGAATATTCCTTTACACTGTAGTAGGATAGGTCACTGTGATTGGTTTAATAAAAAACCAAAAGGCCAATAGCTAGGCAGGATTTGGGGGGCAGAGAAAACGGCTTGGAAGAAGAAAGGCAGGGAAGTCAGACATGTGGAATGGGTTGGACACACAAAATGGGATAGAGGTAAAAGCCATGTGGTAGAACAAGATTAATAAAAATATGGGTTACCTTAAATTATAAGAGCTAGTTAGGAATAAGCCTAAGCTATTGACCAAGTTTTCATAATTAATGATAAGCTTCTGTGTCATGATTACAGAGCTGACTGGCAGGACACAGAAAAATAACTACAAAAATACACAAAATTGTGGAAATTGGATACACTATTGAATAATGAATGAGTGATTGAAGAAAATAAAAGGGAATCAGAAGCCCCAGAATAGAATTAAAATTAACTACCACATAGCAAAACTTATGGAATACAATGAAAACAGTCCCATAACTTAATCCTACTTAGTCTTAATAAATAAGAACCCAGAGTCAGATATTAGGGAGTGAAAGCTTTAAGATCAGAGAAGAAGAGCAGCCAGCCACTAGAGTTCTTACTCTGAATGCTCAGACAAGCATGGGCTAGATCCTGCATCTAGGAATCCTCAGACTGAATGTGATGCACTCCTGTCTCCACCTGTCTCCACCTCCTTAGTGCTGGGATTAAAGGTGTGAGCCACCACCTTGCTCTGTTTCTCTCTTAGACTGGATCAATCTCGTGTAGCCCAGGGTGGCCTTGAATTTACAGAGATCCATCTGCCTCTGCCTCCCGAGGACTGGGATTAAAGGTGTGTGCCACCATTGCCTGGCCTCAATTAGTGGCCAACTCCACACTCTGATCTTCAGACAAGCTTTATTTTTTAGAGCACAAACAAAATATCACCACACAGTCCCAAGAGAAAGTTCACAGATGTACATGTCTACATTAAAAAAAAAAATCAGAGAGAAGGTGACCCTGAGGACTCCCAAAACAAGAAGGCCTTTTCTACTGCTCTTGATCACCTAGAACTAGATGGTAAGAGCATACTGCTAGGACAGAGCCAGAAGCTTCCTTCTCACTGAATAGTACTGGAGGATGTGATGCAGGCTGCTAGGAAAAAGAAGTCATAAACAAATGTTCTTACCTGATGTAGGACCATGGTCTGTATTCTGTCAATTATATTTTAAATAAATGCTGATTGGCCAGTAGCCAGAAGGGAAGTATAGGCAGACAACCAGACAGGAAGTAGAGGCGGGTCAAGGAGAATAGGAGAATTCTGGGAAGAAGGAAGCCCATTCCTCTGCAGTCCTGCTGAAAATGTGGGCAAAAGGAACCTTTACCCCCTGTTTCTGTGAGGACAGAAACTAGGCCAGCCATTGTAAAGGTCAGCATAGAGGTGCTTCAGAAAACAAAAACTAGACCTACTTATGACCCAGCGGTACCAAAGGACTCTGAGCAGCACACCACAGAGACACCTGCACGTTAGTGTCACCTGCAGCACTGTGGAAAAGTTGTAAGTTACAGAGTCAACCCAGGTATCCAGAAACAGAGGAACAGATACAGAAAATGTGGTGTGTATGCATGATGAAATCTCGGCATCTGTAAAGAAAACTGACACTGTCTCATTTGTGGGGGAATGGGTGCATCAGAAACATAATGCATGTTTTCTCTCGTGTGTGGTTCCTGAATCTTATCTAGATTCATAGAATGACATGCTGTAGGGTTACAAAGAGGACCAATAGTGAGCAAGAGAAAAGGGAAAAAAGGCAATATGGGGGGCAATGCATATTGCCAACACACAATATTTACTTGTATGAAAATGTCCTCATGTAACACAGTACTTGTACAATGAGTATATATGTTGAAAGACTTTTAAAAAGAACTATCCTTCATTTGTTCTCACTATTGAAATTAATTTCTAACAAAATTTTGAAAATGTAGACTATTACTCTGGCATCATAAAAAGGTCTGACAAAATTCCACCTACTCCACATAGGCTTCTCCTGGTAATTACAAGCTACTGCTTGTTTATTGGACAGCTTCCAACCCTAAGAGAGGCCATATGAAAATTATATAATGTATATATAAACTGATAGCCTGGCATTGGTAGCTTACATCTATAATCCCAGGACTTGAGACACTAAGATAGGAGGATTCTCTATAGTCCAAGGTCATCCTGAACCACATAGTGCCTTCCAGTCTAGCTGAGTCTACAGAGGGAGATCCTGCCTCAAGTACATAAAAAGCTGAGTGTATGGATACATGTATACATATATACATGTATACATGCCTATAGTCCTATCACTCAGGAGATGGAGACACGGAGAATCAGGAGTTTTAAGTCATCCTCAACTACATGGGAAGTTTGAGGCTAGCCTTGACTGTATAAAACCTTGTCTCAACTTTTTTCATCTCAGCTAGAAGTATCTTTAATACTACAAATTCAGTGACTGCCAATGTCTTCATATTTACCTAGAGACATGCTTAATTTTCAAATACTAGGATTTGTTTTTGATGACAACATAAGTTTTGATATATTCAAAGGAATACCTAGGAGAATCACTGTTCCACAGTGTTGTCTGAGGTTCCTGCAGTTGTTAAGTCCCAAAGAAATCACACAGAAGTCCACATTAGTTATGAACTGATTGGCCCATTAACTCAGGCTTCTTATTAACTCTTATAACTTATATTAGCCCATTATTCTTGTCTATGCTAGCCACGTGGCTCAGTACCTTATTCAGCGAGGCAGTCACATCTTACTTCTTCTGTGGTAGGTTCAGGACTGCAGAGGAATGGGCTTCCTTCTTCTCAGAAATCGCCTGTTCTCATTGAACCACCTCTACTTCCTGTCTGGTTGTCCCACCTATACTTCCTGTCTGGCTATTGGCCAATCAGCATTTATTTAAAATATAATTGACAGAATACAGACCATTGCCCCACAGCACCACAGACACACTCATACATTTGTGTGTGTGTTTGTGTGTGTCATATATATTCATGTATATATGAATATAATTCCTGTGTGAGGAATAAGGGTTAGAGGTACTTCCTATGCAGTTAGTACACAAACCACACAAGAAAATGGGATTTTCAGGTTTATATTTACAGCTCATACTGGAAACACCTTGAAACTCCTTAGGAGTGAGTGGTCATGTTAAGATTCTAAACATCATTTGCAAAATCATATTGGAGGGGCCAGAGAAATGGCTCAGCAGTTAAGGGCTTTCGTTGTTCTTTCAGAGGACTGGAGTTTGAATCTCAGTACCCACATCAGGACACTCACAACTGCCGGTAACTCGAGCTCTGGGGCCCCCAAGACCCTCTTCTGGTCTCTGGGAACACCTGCACATACAAGGCACACACAGACAAGCAGGCACGCGCACGCACACACGCACACACACACCTTTAAAATGTAGAAGTCTAGCCAGGTAGTGGTGGCTCATACCTTTAATCCCAGAACTCTGGAGGTAGAGGCAAGCAGATCTCTGTGAGTTAGAGGCCAGCCTAGTCTACAAAGAGAGTTCTAGGACAGCCAGGACTGTTTCACAGAGAAACCCCATTCACCCCCAAAAAATATAAAACAAAACAATGTCTTTCTGCAACAGCAAATCCTTCCACTTCTCAGTTTCCCCCAAAAGTGCAGGCTCTTGCCTCACACTGTCTCCTACTCCTGCCAGTACTGTTGTAGGCATGACCAACTGGAACTCCTTGGTGTGCTTTGATATTGCAGGGCAGGGGCACTCAGATACTTGTATCTAAAAAAAAAAAATAGCAGTATAGAGTCTACTCATTATTAATTTATTTGTTGAGAGCAGGGCTTACTTAAACTAATCTCCCACCCAGCATCCAGGAGAGACTTACAAATCAACAGACAAAGGCTCAGCAGTCCAGCAGGAACACGGGTAAGCGTCTTAAGGCGACACATGTCAAACCACAGAAAGAAAACACCTTGATGACTACGAAAGGAATAAAGAGGGGAGGGTGCGTTGGTGTGATCAGTGGCAGAGTCCTAGCCTAGCAGGCACGAATTTCTGAGTTCAACCCCACGCTCTCAGATATGTGGAAGACGGGGGTCAAGAGGAAGGAAGGGAGAAGTTCAATTATTCAACCGCATGAGGTTTCCTAGAAGTGCAGTTAAAATTTGAGAATTTACTATTATACATCCATCAGGAAGCTGAACTTTGGAAGGTCAGCTTTAAACAGTGGCAGGTGAGACGTATGCTCAATTTATGGAATGTAAAGCAGTGCCAACACTTGGAAAAATAAGTGATTATTGAGAAAATTAAAGGCAGGCATACTCAACAACTATTAAATTCTACATCTACTCGTATGCTCTGGTGATTCTGTGATCTATAGGCATGAAGAACATCAGAACATGCGTTCCCCAAACATGTCATTCTGGCACACTGATTCTTTTCACCTGAAGGTAACTGAGAAAACGTAGCAGAGGCTCTCCAGTCAACCCTTTCCGACTAAAAGCAGAGCCTCATTGTCTTCCTAGTACCCAGGAAAGAACTCTTCACCCAGATATGGGAGGGTCAATGCTGAGATGAACGAGCCCAAATCAACCCACCCATACATAGCCTGTCAATTCACCCCAGTTTACTGCCCCAGCCGACAGCTCTTTCCACATGAGAGCCCAGGCCCCCACAGATTCAGTGAGCCTGTAGCCATAGCACAACTGAGCAGCCTGGCTCTGGGTTCAGAGCAGGGGAAAGAAATACACCCTGAAAATGAGACAAGAGTCAGGGGAAGACTTTGTTCCAAAATCTACAGCAGGAGAAAAGTTCTTAGACCCTGAAACCAGGAGCAAAAGAACACACTGAGGCCCTAGATTCAGAACATACCAAAGTTATTCACCCTGGTCCCAAAATTAGAGTAAAAAATGGAGAGAGAGAGAGAGAGAGAGAGAGAGAGAGAGAGAGAGAGAGAGAGAGAGAGAGAGAGAGAGAGAGAACAAAGAAAGTAGCACAGTTCACAGTTTGGCCCCAGAATCAGAGCCATCTCTGTCCCTTACACAAAACCAGTCAATCCCTGAGCAGGGAAAGCAGACCAATCACTGAGGACCTAGAGGCTTGGAATTCCCCCTCAGGCCTGGAAATCCCCTAACATCATAGGGGACTGCCAATCCTAAGCCTAGAAGTCTGGAACTCCCCCTCACCCCACTCCGGGACAGCCAATCAAAAGCCCAGAGGCTTGAAATCCCCCCTCAAGCCTCTTCCCCTATATAAACTCCCTATTTTTGCCAGTCAGGGTCACTCCTGTGCTGTTCCTGTTGCTGCTGCCATCACTGCTCCTGCAACTGCTTGGGATGGATGGAGGGACCCAGGTTAACTTGCAATAAAGACTCTTCACTGTTGCACTGTAGTCTCATAGTGATATTTTGGGGATCTGCACTTTGGGCGTAACACCTTTGTCTTGCCATGCCTCCAAAGTACACTGTTCTTTGTTCAACTGATATTGGCCACAGAACGTTGCTGCAAAATGTCTCAGCCAGCACTTATTTGGTGTATGAGATCAGGAGAAAAAAACAAGAGAGAGAAAGACAACAACTGCAGAGAAACAAATCTTTATGCAGGAAAAAAAAAAAGAAAAGAAGAGAATCAGTGGATACCAGCCTCTGGTGGTCGTGTTAATGTGGGCCTGGAACTCGAAATCATGCAGAGTGCTAGATTGGGGGGGGGGGGTGAGCATGTGTGTGTGCCCTATGAGCGCTGGAGGTTGTACGAATGTCAGTCAGAGCCTCATCTTCCTATGCGGGGCTGCACAGGTGATGGGTGAACCTGAGAGATCAGTGAGGAACTATACAGGCAGTTTTGTTAACCGTGTAGCCACATAGAACAAAAGATTCAGGGGAATGAGAGTAAGTGTTGACCTTGGGGCTGTGGAAATGGATGCTAATTTAATTAACCACTCCCATTAGTTGCTTTTCTATTGCTGTGATAAAATACCCTAACAAAAAGCAGGCTAGAGGGGAAGGGGTTTATTTGACTTCCGCTGTTCAGGGGCTACAGTAGATAGAGATAGTAGGGAAGACGCAGGGAAGGAGCAAGAGGCCATTTTGGCAGACAGGAAACCAAATGCTCACATTTCGTCTGTACACAGGAAAGAGAGAGAGAAAGAAACAGAGACGAGAGAGAGAGAGAGAGAGAGAGAGAGAGAGAGAGAGAGAGAGAGAGAGAGAGCAGGAAATGAGGCTAGGCAATAAAACCTCAAAGTCTGCCTTCAGCGATAAATTTCTCCCAGCAAGACCCTACCTCCATAATCATCCCTAACAGCGCCATCATCTGCCCACCAGCCTTACAGAACTCCCTGATTACTAACCTGTGTCCGTGTGATTTATTAAAAGTGTATAAAACTGAAGAAATTGCATCCATCACACCTCATCTTCCCACGGGCCACACCACTATGTAGGAAACGGTCCCTGAGGCTCATCGGCAGGGCCTCGCCCAACCCTTCTACACTTTTGGGGTATCCCCTACCAGTTCTTACATTCTTAGACTAACCACTAACTGACTTCAGAAGCCTCATGGTATTTTAATATTTCAGCTAAGTATAGAACTAAAAAACGGAGACTCCAATAAAAGGTTCAAAAACAGTAAGCAAAATTTTAAAATAGTAGTAGATGCTCACTGAGTCCTCCATATTCAAGGCATGCGATAAGAACCTATGACTAAGCCAGGATTTTGTTTTATTTTTGTTGGGCATAAGAGGCCATAGAGAGGCCAGGACAATAGAGCTGTGCCCCCATTCCAGGAGGTTACAGCTCAGGTTAGCCCCTGCAGAGCCCTCTGACAGCATGGCAGTGTTTGAGTTTGGGATAATGAGCAGGAAAACGCTACCCATTGTCACACTTGTTCCTGGGTGACTATGATGGGAACATTACTAAGTCACCTGGGACGCTCATTCCTTATGAGCTTTGCAAATTGTTGATACAGCGGAGAACAGGCAAATTTAACTGGGAATTTGGGACTTTCATTTAGGAAGGAGTGAAATCGAGATGTCTAAGGCAAGCTTATTTTCATATGAGCTTACTTGCTGCCTTCTGGATCTGGGTTTCCACTCCTCTGGAGTCTGTTGAATGTCGTGGGTTTTTTTAAAGTAATGTAGTGTGTCTGAGCCCATCAAGTCCGCTAAAACAAAAGACCAGAAACCGGGTGACTTGTACACAGCAGAAATCACCTGCCAGAGTAGCTCTGGAGCTGGAAGTCCGGGTTCAGGCTGCCAGCAGGGTGGGGTTCTTTAGAGGCTGCTGTCGCTGGAGGCACACTGCTTCTGGTGTCCTCGCATGGTGGAAGGAGGGCGAAGCAGCAACCCCTTCTCCAAGGGCCCCACCCTCATGTGAGACCACCCAAAGCCTCGTCTTCTACTATGATCATCTTAAGGGGCAAGATTTCCATGTATTAATTTCTGGGTTACATTCACCCTACAGCAGAAAAGTGAACATTGTGCCAATGACTATGAAGTTTACAAGGCTGATAACCCGAAGGTAGCTGAGATGCATATACAACAATTGAACATAACTATTTTAAATATCAACTTAGCAAAGGTTATCAATTTTCAAAATGTGCCTATAACCTGAGGCTTGGTAGTTTTGCTTCTAGAAATTTGTCCCACAGATATATTTCATACAACTGAGCAAACATAATGTATAGGGGTGCTTACTGTGTTTTGTGCTCTCTTTAGTGCTGTATTGTTTTATTTTGTTATAGGGAAAAAAAAGCATAAAACAGGCTGAGCCTGGTTGTGCAGGCCTGTAATCCTTGCACTCTGGAGACTGGGGCTGGGGGCCCTAAGTGTGAGACTAGCCTGAGCTACGTAATAAGAACCTGGGTCAGCCGTGCCATGGTGGCGCACGTCTTTAATCCCAGCACTCGGGAGGCAGAGGCAGGTGGATCTCTGAGTTTGAGGCCAGCCTGGTCTACAAGAGCTAGTTCCAGGACAGGCTCTAGAAACTACAGGGAAACCCTGTCTCGAAAAACCAAAAAAAAAAAAAACCAAAATAACTTAAAGGTTCAATGATTAAACTATATCTATTCGATAGAATTATTTGTGTAAAGTGAGATATATCTGTGTGATTTTGTTTAAAAGGCCATTATGTTTTTTATATGTAAATTTGTTAGTGCCTCCTTTAGAAATATCTGGAATTTAACTGCCTTTGAGAAAGTTCATGTCTCTTTTTTTGTAATTTTGCACTTTTTTTATTTTGTTAAATTAAAGTTCCTAAATTTTGCTTTTTTTTTTAATAGACAGAGTAACCCAGTTTGGACTGGAACTCGTAGACTTAATATATTTCTTTCTATAGTATATATTGAATAAGCAAGCTGTGTTTCCAGTCTACAGTCACCAAGTGAGTGATCTCACATTACACAGATATCCCTTGCTCATAAGATTCACGAGTCCGCATGAGATGAGCTAGTATACTTAGTTAAGATGACAAAGAGAGATTAAATATCACTTTCTGCCACACATGCAGCAAGGATGGAGAAGTAAATATCCTCAGACCATTAGATGGCTCTGTAATAGTTCACTCAAAAAACTGTTGCAGTAAGATTGGTGTCAATGAGGAGACCTCTGGGGTGTAAAGCCTCGGCTCAGAAGCAGCCCAGAGACAAATTCTTGTTCTATTTGCATTTACAGCTTATGTGCTTTGTATGAGGAGAGACAGAATTCAGTGGTAGCCCGAAACAGTACATTAAGATCAAAGGCAGAATAAGAAGAAGGACACAGGCAAGCTTTAAGGAAGTTGTTTAGTGATTTTGTTGTTTTGATCTATTTCTGATTTGGGGCTTTGTTATTTGTTTTTGAAACATGGTCTCATGTAGTCTAGGCTTGCCTTGATCTCCTTCCCAAGTGTTTAGATGGACGGCTTGGGCCTTCCACCAGGGCCAGCTGTTAGAAGATTCTGTACAAAGGATCACTGAGTATTGCCCAGGAGGACGCCATTTTCTCCTGTTGTAGTAGTAATTTCCTGATTTCCAATGGAGCCGTGTTCGCCATTCATAATGGCTAACCTATGGGGCCAGCATCCATGCTTTGCTTCCAGGAGATGGGGAGTCAATAAGAAATCAGAAACTCAGTTACCGTGGAGAGGGGAAGCCTGGTATCCCCAGCAGCTGGGCCACTGGGGGAAGGAGAAATTGAACACCACTGGCCATGCCCCCTGCCTTAGAACCAGGAAGTCAATGAGGTCAAACTCTGATTACACTTGTCATCTAGTGTTTCAACCAAATATTGTCACCTATAATTGCATTGCATTAAAAAAAAAAAAAAGCCTTGTTTCTGTCGGCCTGATGATTCCTGGACGGTATTCCTCAGTTTCTCACACAGCCATACCGGTGAGAGTTTGAGCTGTCCTTCCAAAGTGACCAGTCCAAAGGAATCCTACAGATGTCTGTGAAGATCAGGTGGTGTTAAGCCAGAAACAGAAGCGTCATGGCCTCCAAGTCCCTCTTAGTTCCTAGTCTAAATAATTTTGTACAAGTGGGACGCTGAACACGGCTTCAGAAAATGGTGAATTAAGCCTGAACTTGACTCTCAGATTGGCGGGTAGGTAAAATTCCATGGCATTTGAATAGTTCTAAGCTAGCAATTTGTTACCCTTTCTCCTTTAGCGGAATTGATGAACAGGTGGTCTGCACATCACCCAGTATATTTAGCTTCTGAAATTTGAGCAACTCGAGATCTGATTGGTCGCTCCCACCACATGATAAGTTGGGAGCGCAGGCACCGGGGTGGCTTTTGCCTGGGCTTCTCAGGAGGGGAGAGCTGGGAGAGGATTTGCTGCTGGCCGGGGTTATTCGCGTAGCTCGAAGGTAAGGCCCGTTTATGTCTTCTTCTGGAATGTTCTCCTGAGACTATGTCCCAGGCCTCCCCTTGAATTATTTTCCAAAGTTTTGAGTATCTAACTGGGGGAAACAGCGATGAGACGTGGCTAGGGAGACCCTGTTAGTTCTCTCTGACATGGAGGGTATAGATTAGCAGACTCAGTTCGGCCCTCACCAGTTATTGCTGGACTGAGTTGGTCGAACACCAATTTTCTTTTTTCTTTTTGTCCTAAATATATTCCTATGAAGAAGGCTTTATGGTCAGTGTTCCTATATTTATCTCACCCTACAGAGCTTCCTTTGCCTCAGAAGGACCAGCAGTTTCGCTAGCTTAACAAAACCAGCCACCCAGGGTATTGGTTTACAGTCAAGCGTCTCTAGGAGAGGGACAGCTGCTCTCAGGCATTACCCAGCATGTATGGAGCGGCCACTCTCTGGCGTCAGGCCCAAGGGCCTTCAGCCTTTCCCTAGTTCCTGAAATAGAAATGTAGGCCAAAGACTGGCAAGATTGCGTGTACCTCAACCAATGCAGTTTTTTGTTTTTTGTTTTTTCAGGCTTGCACACGAGCTACAGAAAGGAAAAAAAATATCTACAGAAACCAATGATTTTCCGAAGAAAATAACCCCATTGCCGTGAGGTTTCTACTTTTATTTTTAAAATTATGGGCAGATTTATTCTACATGTTCTAGTAATATAAGATATGCTGCATACAGCATTCTAGATTGAGGCAGAATACTAAGTTAGCCTTCCTAGAATTTGGAGTTTATGAGGCAAAATTCCAACTACTTGAAAGCCACACTAACACTCCTTTTGCAAAAAAATAATACTGCTTAAAATATTTTCTCTTTAGATATTTGGTCATTTCAATTCCATCTCTGGGTCCAAACTGCCTCACTTCCTTTTAAAACTTAAACTGAGTGAACCCTATACGGGTAGCGGTGCTCAGCCTATCACTGAGAGAGTTAGGAGGGGGAGGCTGAGGCTCCCGTTGGTAGCCTGTAAAGCCCCTTAACCCACAAAAGTATATAACTGTGTGGGCTGGCTTGTTTTACAATTCTTTTATGGTGCTGTAAGAAAATGCTAATATACTTTCATTTGTACGGAATATGCGCAGTTTGTAGGTGCCGCTACTACTCTGGAAAAATGGCGGACGAGGAGGAATACGAGGAGGTGATAGAGGTAAGAAGAAAGGCCGCTCGGCAGCAAAGTGTACTTGTATGTGACAGCCGGAGTCAGTGGGCAAATGTTAAAAAAAACACATCATCTATTGTAACTTCCCAAAGAGTCACTGTTAAAAAGCAAGAAAGGTGTATTTTCTGTTCAGTTTGACAGTAAGTTTGTGAGACGGAGAAGGGAAGGAAATGCCACTACTTCCCAGTTTTACTTTTTCTTAAATGCTCAGAAAACCTTCAAAAACAAACAGCAACAGACAAACAGAAGCCAGGGTATGGGTTTGGGTCGGTTTTGCCTTTTAAAACTGATGGATTTCCCATCTCCAACACCGGTGATCACAGGGCATTCTTCCCAGCATCTGTACCAGGAGATAGGGAATGGGTGCAACTTCTCGTTCTGCTTCAGCTAGTTGACTGGCATAGGGGAGTGTGTTATACACAGGAACAGCCATCTCTGAGCCAGGCATGTGTGTGTGTGTGTGTCCACGATCATAAGTATCATAAATACATGTGTGGACTCATGAAGGTCACAGCTACAGCTAGAGCATCTTTCCCGTTGATGCCATCATATTTAAGCAAACAGACAAGACTAGCTTTTGAATCCTGCCTGAGAACTAAGACCACAGCAGCTATCTTGAAAACACCTCCCCAATTGTTTGTGGCCACCTGGAAGTTTTACAGAATCAACTGCGTGCTGCACACTAGGACCTCATTGTTGTGACACAGTTATTACTTTTCCTTGTCTGCTCTTGCCCTCAGCTTTATGTTCGAGGCCAGGAACCCGAAGGCTTGCAGCTAATCTGCGCAAATACGTTGCTATGAAACTGAGACTGCCTAGAAAGTTCCAGTTAACAACCATCTAAATGGATGAAAATCGGTGTTCATTTTTAATGACTGCCCCCAACAAAACTTGGGATAGAGATGCCAAAATTTACCCTTGCTAATCAGTCTTTAAGTAGGCAAAGAAAAATTTTTGTTCTATAAATAAAATTACCTGGGACATATAAACACCAGAATGTATCTGACAGATGTAGTGTTTAACCTCCCTGGCTTGTACACTGATGGCTGATCCTCTCATGGATAAGTACATCACTCATGCACATTTTAATGTAGATTCCTAAAAGTCAGAACTAGCGTATTAAACACACTATAAATTAAGTTATAATTATGATTAATTTCTTCCCTACTGTGATAACAAAAGGAAGCCTTTCAAACCTCCAGCTGAATTACACCTTGATTTTCTTAAGTTTGTGTGATCTTGGCCATTGTGCCTAGTGTCAGCCTTGCCTGGGGCAACTAGACACAAAAAAAGGAAGGGGCTGTTTTAGGCCTTCCATCCTTGCCGTTCTGTCCCCATTACTACTGCTGGTCTGACCCACAGGTGCCTTTCGGGGAATGTTGAGCCCATTGTTTCTTTGGTTTCAGAAAAGATTACAAGAATGGGGTGGTGGCAGATTCAAGAGAAGTGTCTCAGAAACAATAGCCAGCCTCAAATATGTATTTCTTAGGGATCTTGGATACCTGAAATAAAATTTTGCTGGCTCTGTCTATACAAACTGAAATGTTGAAGGAGAAAGGAGTCCAATTAGCAGCATAACTCTTTTTTTTCTTTTTTTCTTTTTTTTTTTTTTCGAGACAGGGTTTCCCTGTAGTTTCTAGAGCCTGTCCTGGAACTAGCTCTTGTAGACCAGGCTGGCCTCGAACTCAGAGATCCGCCTGCCTCTGCCTCCCGAGTGCTGGGATTAAAGGCGTGCGCCACCACCGCCCGGCAGCAGCATAACTCTTAAAAATAAGATTTAACGTTCAAGTTAATGCTAAAGTACTTGAACAATGTTACTTTTGTGTGTGTGTGTGTGTGTGTGTGTGTGTGTGAGCTTCTTTCCAAGATCGATTTCCCAATGATGAGAGCCGCTAAAGGCGAAACCACGTTGCTCCCAAAAGCTGCTTCTGCTGGGATGCTAGGAAAACCTAAAATTGATGGAAGTCTATTGTAATTTAATATTTTTTCTGTGTGACCAGGGGAATGGCTCCGTTTGCCCTCAGTGCCAAACAATATTTCTTAAAGTGTCTAAATGGCCCTTGTCCTGTGCTAAAGTCACAGGGGTGAAAGAGCTCTCCTCTGTCCCGAAAGAGCAGGCTCTGCTTATTGCTATAGGTAAAGATTTGTACACACAAAAATTACATTTTCTATGGAAGCAAGTACAAGCTTAGGAGACATTAAGTGAGCTTTATATAGCTATAACCTTGGGGACTAGGCTAGATGCCCTGTGGCAATGAGAGCCTGCTGAACTAGGGACGAAAGGAAGTAGGGCACTGAGGAAAATTTTGCATCCGTGTACCCATCCCTACCCACAATGCTTCAGTGTCAGTGGAAAAGAAAAGAAGCATAAAGTTCCATGCTTTTTCTCGACTTGAGAAAACTGAAGCAGCTGCTTCCATTTTATCCCTCTCTTGTGTGTGCTGACCTGCAGGAGCCGTTCCCACTGTTTGCCCAGCAGAGTTGGGTGAGCCTGGAGCTGGATTCCACTCTTAGGCATCAGAGACAAAATGTCAGCCAGTTCCTCTCTGTATCTATTTATTGCTTGTGATGTCAGAGAACGAAACTAGAGTGGGTTTCAGAACCAGGCTGCAGGCCCAGTAGCAAACTCACCGCCCTGTATTCTCTGAGGAGTCTCTTCTCTCCCCTTCCTTCCCACAACCTTTGCCAATGGTCACCTTCGCGCCCCTCCTTCCTTCCCACAGAAAGGCCACCCCATCTTGGCTAGTGAAAACATTTGGTGTTCAGTGGGGGGCAGGAAGGCAATGGCGAACCAGATGCAGGCTATGCTTTATTGAAATGGGGTGGCCATCACTCCACAGGACTCTAGTAGTCCGGGGGAGACGGGAATAACTGAGACGTGACTATTAATACAATTTGCTCCCGGGAGGCTTCTGCTTTGTTTTTATAATTAGTGGACAGTGAGTCCTCGCATAGTTTCTCTTTGCACACACAGCGTCCTCGGGATACTACTACTGTGCCCTTTTCTAAGTAGATTCTCTCAAATATTGTGGCCGTTAGTTTTTGTCTATGAAATAGAGCCACCCAGGAAGAGGGAACCACAGTTGAGGAATTGCCTCGTCAGACTGTTTGGTAGGCAAGTCTGCAGGGCATTCTTTCGATTAATGATTGATATGGAAGGGTCTAGTCTACTATGGGCAGAGCCAGCCCTGGGCAGGTAGTCCTGAGTTGTAGAAGAAAGTGGTCTGAGAGATACTTGAGAGCACACCAAAGTGGCGTTCCTCCATGGTGCATGCCTCTGCTCCTGCCTGACTTCCCACCCTGATTTCCCTTGAGGGTGGACTGACATGGGACTTGTAAGCCAAATCCATCCTTTCCTCCCTAAGCCGCTTTTAGTTGTGGGATTGATCACGGCAACGGAAAGCGAACTAGGACAGAAAGTATAAGGGGCAGATGTTTCTTGCCCCTAGGAAAATAGCTTCCAGTGCTTACAGGCTCCTCAGACCCCTCTCCTTGCTGGACACTTTGCATCTTTTTCTTAGACCTGACACGTCCAGTTTAGCTTTCCTCGGCCTTCCTAAGTGACAGTGGGCCCCAGAATATGGGCAGACCCTCACCCCCTTCCTTCCTGCCACCTTAGCCAGGGAAGCCAGGGTCAGCAGAGGCAGGGGAGGGCTGACTGTGGGCTGCTCTGCTTGTCACATTGACCCCCCCCCTCCCCTGTGCTCTGTCTACAGTACTACACGGAGGAGACAGTTTACGAGGAGGTGCCGGGAGAGGTAAGACTCGGCCCATGTGTGCTTTAGAGAAAAGCCTCTTTTCCCTCTCCTACTCTGGGAGCCAGAAAGATGGAGAAAGGGAAGCTCACTTAGGAAGCTCACTTGCCTACCCGTGCCCAGAAGCTGGTGGTAAAAGAGCAGACCATGCATCTGGCAGGCTAACTCACTGTCTTTATGCTCTGCTTATGCAAGAGAGCAAGGAATGACTCCCTGCTGCTCACGCAACAATTTTGTATAGATGGTGTGAATGAAGGACGCCTCAGTGGCTGCCTCTCTCCTAGACTGCCTTGAACTTCTGATTGGCGCAGTCTAGCCGTTTAATTGTATGGAGTTGTCGCTTGTAGGGTAAGGTCGCTGTCACCATGGGTGCTGCTCCCAAGGCATTGTCCCCCATAACTTAGTGACATGCCCCTTTAGGAATCCCAAGAAAAGGCAGTTTTGTAACAATTCCAATTTGGGAATCCCCCAGCCCCATGCTTTATTATCTGAGAAGAGTTGTTCCTCTTTGAGTCTGACAAATACTGGTAAAAGTGGCAAACTGCAGCTTGCTCAAGAAGCCTGGGATTGGATAAAAACTAGCATTGGTGGTTTGATTGGTTTCTCACAGTGAGTCACGCTTTAGCAATAACGGGCAGAATGCCGTCAGTTACAGTAGGACTCGTCAACTTTACAGTTGCCTTAGCCGGTTTCTCTTCCCCACACTGATGCTAGAATTCTGCCCTTGGGACCGGAGACCTTTGCCTCGAAGGACATGCTCTTACACAGGGCATGGGAACCTCTGCTGCTTGTCCTCTTTCCTTGTATACCTGCCATGTTTCTAACCTTGGACTACATTCAAACTTTGAATCTTAGTTTTTCCATAACAGCCCACTGTAAGAAACAAGGGTTTCCTACTCTTGCACAGACAAGACTGTTGAGAGGACAATTGTCCACTATGTCATCACTATTGTTCTGGCCCGCCAGTGTGAGGGACATTCTAGTTCACAGTAATAAACTAATCCAAAAGACTCATACTTATAATACTGAGATGATTAATTTTTTTTGTCTCAAACTATACAGAATGACTAATGCCTATAGAAAATGCAACTACTCTTTCTTATTCACTTAAAAGAATATCAAGAATTTAAGCGCTATTTTTAATATTTCATTACTCAGTCACATTTGCTTTTTCTTGATCTAGACAACTTGAAAAGATTCCTACTGTTTTGTTTTAACAGTGCTGGTGGTGGAACATAGGGCCTTGTACATGCTAAGCAAGTGTTCTACTGTTGAACCACAGCCAAACTCACTTAAGAAAACACGATTAAGACGATTTTATTTGTAATCTTTATGCAGCCTTGAGGTATTTGACTAGCTCTCCGAAAATACAGTTTACAGATGATGTCACAATCTATCCGGGCTGACGTGTGTTCAATGTCTTCATACGGATGTATGGACAGTGTGTGCGTCTTCATGCTTTGGCTGGCTTTGTGAATGGAAAAACAGCACCAGGAAGGTCGATGTGATTGACACTGGAGCAGTATACACCAAGGTCATGGTATTGGTGTTTACTTCATATCCACGTTTCATTTTCAGACAATCACAGAAGTCTATGAGACCACGACGACCAGGACATCTGACTATGGTCAACCGGAGCCTTCCACCCCAGCGCTGGTGCAGCCGCCACCGGCAAAACCGACGGAGCGGAAGAAGGTCATCCGAAAGAAGGTGGACTCTTCCAAGTTCATGACCCCCTACATTGAACACAGTCAGAAAATGCAGGATCTTTTCAGCTCAGTAAGTATTGAGCGCCACCTCCTATGCTGGCTATGTGATGGAGAAGTTACTGATTTTAACCAGCTCTGAGATGCTGGCTAATTTTGTTTTTCAGTCTTGTAGGAAACACAACTAGTTTGTTGAAATATGTCTTGTGTGTAACTGGAATTTTTGAGTAATTCACCCATGCCATTACAGTATTGAGACAAACCCTTGTTACTGGAAGATATACGAGACCCTGATTGTACAATACTTGCTGCATAGCCCATCCAGAGCAATGAAACCACAAACATAAATATTTTACTTCTTTATTTATTTACTGAAAGTCTGTTCGTAGACGCTAAGTCATATAGTTAAATTGTGCCTGAGGGGAACAGTCTCTTAGAGCTGCCAGCTGTACAAAAGATTCCTAAGTGGTGATGGGTGAAGAACTTGTAATTCAGAAGACTGAGCTCAGACTAAACTCGTCTGAAACCGAGCAACAGAGTGTTTGAGGGTAGCCCAGAGCCACAGGTGGACAAGTGCCACTTGTTCGGTGGAATCTCCTACAATATTTTAACCTACCAGTGCTCATGGCATATTTGTTTAATGGTCCAAGGCTTGGGCCTGTGCAAGAGGAGTTTTTAAAGCTGCCCAGGTGTTCCCACAGGCACCCCAGCCAAAGAATGACTGAAGAGTCAGTGTTCTCTGTCCCTTATGGTCCCAGGACAATGGGACTTACAGTGACTGCCAGAGAGACGCATCTGTTTCAGTGGATCTGAGTTGTCAATTTCCATGGGAGGCTAAGGTCTCTCTGTGAAGCTTGATTATATGTGCTCCGGAGACATGCAGAGGCAAATAGTTATAGTTCAGGGGGATGTTGCATTAGGTGGGACCAAAACTGTTGCCTAACGCTTCTGTGTCTGGTTGACCTCTAAAGATTCAATGTTGGTTGTCTTAACTCCTGGAGACTGTGTAGTAAATTTCTCATTTGAATCCTTGAATGGTCTCACATGTAGGATTCTAAAACAAGACTTTCTTGCCTCCTCGCTACAGCGTTCAGTAAAGGCAAAATTACCTCATTAATTTATTGCCATATAATCTCATTAATTCAGACATTATGAACCTAGAATTTATGATATTCTGAGTGGAATGTTGGCAAGCCCCCTCCCCCAGTTTGCCAGTGGTTAGTGTCTGAATCAGCAGTGTAATTCCGATTGTTGACTACTCACGAATACTCTTTCAGGCCCTGCTAATTACAAATGATGCAGATTATTACTAAAGCGAGGATCCGTTGTATAGCTGGCAGAGGTGATAAATTTGCATTCCATCATAAAATATTCCATAGTTCATGCTTCCCATTAATTCAGCTGGCATTGCAGCTGGGTAACCACTGCAGCTCAGCTGCATGCAGCTTCTGAACTGAGTAGTTTTCCATTGTATTAGCAATTAAATCTTTTCAGAATTAACTCGTTTTCTAGAATAATTGATATTCAGGCTTTTGTTTATATGTGCAACAAAAATATCAAGAGAATAATTTTAGGGCATATCCAAGACAATTGTCTGTAACAAGTCTTCAGGATTCTAGCATGTTTAGGGGGAACAATTAACAGATCTATTTTAGGTTTTGCTGAAAGGGTGTGGGGTAGAATGAAAGCTGTCACAACTGATATTGTATTTGGAGGATTTAGGGAAAAATCAGATGGGAAATGTGTGTGTTGCCTGAACTCTCTGCTGTTGTCTGGTCACGTTCCAGACTAATATCTGGTATCCTTTTCAGAATAAATACAAAGAGAACTATGAGAAAGCAAAGGGACAGCCATATGCTATCACAAGTGATACTCCAGAACTTCGCAGAATCAAGAAAGTACAGGATCAACTCAGTGAGGTAGGCTGCATTCCAAAAGTAGAGGAGGGAGGCATTGTGGAAATCTGCCTAGCTCTGGGGTCCTGGAGCTCTAAGCATCATGGGAATGAGGAGTCAGATTACTCTGAGCAAGTCCAGACATCTAGAGATGGTGTTAGTCATGAACCATGACTAACATGAGTATTTGTTGCAAATGAACCCAGAGAGACTTTGAAAAGCTTGGTTTAACAATCAAAGAGGAGACTATTTTCTATGTTCCAACTCATGGCGGTCATCCACATGGAGTACAGCATGGCTGAGAAGCCTCAGGCTGAAAATTCAGCCAGCAGCGCAGACAAGTAGTCCACGCGGGTGCCCTGTGGATCCTTCTAGCTAAAGTGCCTTGTGATGCGGAAATACAGACACTGGGTTACAACGGGGCTTAGATACGTGTCCACGATTGTCAGGAACTTCAGACACGTGCTGTTTCTGCAGGTTAAGTATCGAATGGATGGAGATGTTGCAAAAACTATCTGTCACGTGGACGAAAAAGCAAAAGACATTGAACATGCAAAGAAAGTGTCGCAGCAAGTCAGCAAGGTGAGGCCATGTTGTGGGCGGCGCTGGGGTGTTCAACGGCGTGCGCAGCCCGCTTTGTTGTGTCTTAGAGGTGGCTTGACGGCCACGCCGTCGCTCACAGAGGACTGAAGCGGCCTACAGATGGCTGGGGTGGAGTGAAGATTTCTTGACCTGCCTGAAGAGACATTTGCTACCCAAATGGCAGTGGTGGTGGGGTGCAGGGGACGGAACTGCAAAGCGTGCAGTCCTGATGTCTTATTTTTTGAGGAATTTAGAATATGGAATTTTTATGAAAAAATTCCAAATTTCACATGTGGACAGCTAATTAATAGATGTCATGTAAGACAAAAGAAAATTGAACTCATTGACTGATTGCAACCTTTGAAAGAAATCACTTGAAAATCAGAATCATCAAGTATTTTTCAAATTTAAGTTTCTGGGTTTTTTGTTTGTTTTGTTGTTTTTGTTGGTTGGTTTGTTTGTTGCAAAAGCTTCCTAATGCTGACAAGGTGTCCTGGAATATTGGCGTGGTCAGCTTTTTCCTGGTAGCCTTCAGCAGCTTTTGTGTAGCCTTCACGGTTCCCCCTGCTCTCCAAATCCTCCCACCTGGGGTGACAGGTCAAGCCATGGTCCATCTGTTTTTCTCTCTAGGTTTTATACAAGCAGAACTGGGAAGACACCAAGGATAAGTACCTGCTTCCCCCTGATGCCCCTGAACTTGTCCAAGCCATTAAGAACACAGCCATGTTCAGTAAGGTGAGGTCTAGCTCCTTCCAATGTCCAACCGCACACTTAGAGCCACAACTGCTGAACTCTTGACAACTTGGGACAATTTCTCGGTGTTTGGGGGGAACAGCCTTGGGACTTGTACATGGCTAGAACTTGGCAAGGAGGACCCTCAGGTCCTGTTGAGGGGGACTCTTGGGCAGAGTGGCTGGAAGTACCTGGAGAACTGGAGAAACCCCATGGGAGGGAGCATAACATGGAGAGAATTAAAACACCAGAGATCTGATGAGGAACTTGATAAAGCATCATTTAAAAAAAAAGTCAGTCATGCTTTGAATGCCCCTAGCTGTCATTCTAATTAGAAGTTTGTTTTATGACAGAAGCTGGGGAAAATATTTTCTGTTCCTTAGGTAGAAGACAGGTAAAGTCCAGACAGAAGACAATGTCTAAAAATAAATATTTTTTTTAGAATTAAAACAAGCTACTAACAAAAATAACATGGATTGGATGGAAAGGGAGAAGTTACCTAGGAATGTCACTGACGTTTCGCACCTTGTCCTTGGTGCCTTGTCATCAAAAAAGCTCAGATTATGTATTTTCTGTGAGTATAGTTTGTTTTTTCACTGTGGTTTTTCTTCCCCTTTTCTGATTTAGAAACTGTACACTGAAGACTGGGAAGCAGACAAAGGGTTGTTTTATCCCTATAACGACAGTCCAGAACTGAGGAGGGTCGCGCAGGCCCAGAAAGCGCTTAGTGACGTAAGTGAATACACACTCGGTACCATCTGAATGTAGAGCCGGGGAATGCCAGGGCCAGGCCTATAGGTCCTTGAAAAAAGATCCGGTATCCAGTATTATGACAGAGGACTTCATTCAGAACCAAAATTTATTATATGTGTTTATATTAGCACGTTATGTTAGACATAATTTAGCCCAGTTCCTTTATGTGAGAAACCTACATTCTCACCAGTAGAGGCAGAACCTGGACTTAAAACCCAGGACTAACATTCTTCCCACCAAACCATGTGACATTTCCCGCTTTGGCTCTCTAAAGTTGTGCTGTGCCACTGGAGTGGCATTTGTTACAAAAAATAAAAACACAACAGCCACTGGAATCACATGCCTCCCTGTGCAGATTTACTAAGCAAATGCTGACCCGTGGTGTTATTTAGCTCTGCCCCACCATCCAAGTCAAGTCTAAACGGGATGTTTCTCTCCTCCCCTTGGGGACTCTGGAAACCTGAGAGAGCCTCTTGGTGGTCCCTTGGGAAGAGTCAGAGTAATAAATGACTATTTATTGGAAGTTTACTGTATATGAATATCTAGCAGGCTATGAAAGTTTCATCTTTTCCCTTGAAAGTCTATTATCATACCAGCAAGATGAAAGCATTATATGTCGAACAAAGATAGAAAGGGACCAGGATTACCTAGCCATTGCTGTGAGGAAGCACACAAGTTAGAAATGATAGAGAGCTGGGTAATGACAAAAAAAAAAACAAAAACAAAAACAACAACAAAAAAAAAAACACAACACATTTTGGGTGCAGAACCTCTCTGATCAAGAGGAAAGAGTGACATGAGTCTGGGGTGCTAATGAACAATGACAGTGGGGGCCTCATCGGCAGGGTGCTTATTAAATCGCTAGAGCAGGACCTTAAGAACCAGCATGACATAAGAGTCAGGCAACAAGTCAGCACAAGATGCAAATGAGGAAAACAATGGGACAAAGGTAAAATCTGGAGAAACTCAGGACGGTGGATTGGATCCAGGAAACGTTAGAAATTGTTAGTACTCGCAGTGTCTGACTTAGCAGTCGAGAAGGAGCAAAGAAAAAGAAAGGAATCTCATGATAGTAACGGTAAGTGTTGGTGGCACTGGATACTGGAGACAAAGGAGAGAATGGAGTGATGATGGGGTTTATTACCACACACAGGTGGTCTGGCGGCTCAAACGGCTATGTATTGTGGAGAAAGAAACAGACTTGAAATAATAGGGAAAGCGTTTGGGCCAGAACATTCCATGGATAAAGTAAAGATTGAGGGTGTGAGATCCTCATGGTGGCGAGATCAGGATAAGCACTTAATGTTTAAAAGTCATCAGAACAGATGTGACAGCTGAAGACAAGAAATGACGGAAGTAGAAGAGTGGATCGTCAAGGTCAGAGTCCTGGAGAACACTCAGGACACCTGGAAGAAGCCAGCACAAGATGAGGGCACAGAGAAGCTGAAGGGGAGTCTGGAAATGCCATGTCATGTAGGCCTAGGGAGAGGGGTCCAAGAAGATGCTCTCTGAACACCTTCCTTTACCCATCAAACAAAGAGTAAGAATTGCCTTTAAGACAATTGTCTTAAGTTCAGACAATTAAGAACTGCCTTAAAGATATTGCAGAAATGCACACAGGAAAGAACTTAGAACAATGAAGTAAAATCTCCACTCTCAACTCCGCAATGCTTGGCAGTGGGGACATAGCTTTTATTTTTGTTGCTGACCAAGTATGCACCAAGTATCACATTACTAGTGTGGCTATTAATACTATTGTTAGCAACATGAGTTTTACAGTCCCTAGCTCAGACACCAGAGCAAGCTGTTGTCCACAGAGCATACCACTGTGTGGGCACATAGCCTTCAAGCCAGGGGCTGAGGTTACAGTCACTCATTTTCTCTGCGTTTCTCTAAATACTATTTACTATGTTTTCCCATTATCTAAATACAGAGAAAACAGTTTTAAAGACTAAGAATATCTTTAGACTGATCTGGAGTGCAGAATTCTAAGTAGACAGAACTCTGAGCATGGGTCCTGAAATACGAGAACTTGGTGATATGATTTCTCAGACAGTTTTTGACAGGTTGTCATTCTTACTAAGCATTTCTTCCATTTGAATACAACTTTCTCCCTAAGGACTTTCCCTAAGTCATGGAAAATTCCACCTGCCCTTTGCCTAAAATAAGGCTTTTATGCACTTAAATTAAACATGGGAATTCATATATATTGTGTGATTTTAAAAAAACTTTTATATCCCAGTTAATTTAATGATTTTCATGAAAGCGTTTGTTACAGATACTAGGTCAATGTTATTAAAAGACATACTTAGGCCTAGTTAAGTATAACATGATTGTGGTCTTGAAGAATTCCTTTTTATTTTAAATAAAAATGCTTAGCTGACCAGTGGTGGTGCATGCCTTTAATCCCAACACTTGGAAGGCAGAGGCAGGTGGATCTCTGTGAGTTTGAGGCCAGCTTGGTCTACAAGAGTTAGTTCCAGGATAGGCTCCAAAGCTACAGAGAGACCCTATCTCAAAAAACCAAAATAAATAAATACATAAATAAATAAATAATGCTGTCATGTTGAAGGAGAGGTATTTTGTGACAGACGAGTTAGGATTTCTGCTGGAATCAGTCACCGACCCCTCCCTCTAGGTATAAGATTCAGGAAGACAGGGAGAAAGGAGAGAAAGGATGAAGCAGTCCATGATTCATGCATACCAGACTTTTAAGATGATAGAAGCTTTTATAGGCTGGAATGAAGGAGGTATAAAGGGGGAGAGATTGAAGCTGTGACACCTAGTAGCGACAATGGATGGAGCTTGGTACAGAAGGCAAGGGAGGGAATGGCAGAGAGTGCAGGAGCCATGCCCTGAGAAAGCTGCTTCTCCTTGGGGTCAGAACCAGAGGGACAGAGAGAAGCTTGAACTGTAAAGCCTTCTCCTTTCTCTACAAAAGAGAAAATCAGAGTAGCATAGAGTTTACTGAGGACCTACAGAAGTGCTGGAGTTGAGACCTCCTCCCAGGAATCTGGACACGTCATGGGATATTCAAATTTCACTGAAGACAAAGTGGTGATTGTACATCATAAAGTCATAGAATGTTAGACACACAGCCCCAGGCAAGTCACAGTTCACAGAGAAGAAAACTGGGCAGATGACACATCTACAGGTGTTGTGGCTTAAAGATTTACTCCCGTAAACTTTGCTCGTGTGTCCTTCTTAACCCCAGACAATGTTAGCACTGTCCTGTCAGTAACTGTCCTCTGACCCAGTCAGCACCCTGGGCAAAGAATACATAAATATACATATGCATATATGTAACTAGGTTGGTCCAGAATTGGAGGCTGTTAAGCAGGCATGTGGTTAAGAGTTGAGGATGCCAGTAAAAGGAAAACTTGCCCTTACCAAGGATGGCACAAAGACAGATGCAAAGAAACAGGTCTAGGACCAAGAATCCTTGAGAGGAGAGAAGACTCACAGAAATAGAAGTGAATGGCAGTCCTGAGAGGCAGGGCATACAAACCAGTCACGGCTAGATGGTGCACAACCATTAAAGACTGAGAGAATAAACATTGGCCTTGTTTAAAATGCCATCAAATGCAGAGAACATGAAAAGGAGGGTTCTTTTTCAAACACTGACGGACATTCCTGCCTTTTATTTTTAACAGATTGCCTACAAAAAGGGACTCACTGAACAGCAAACTCAGTTCACGTCCCTGCCTGATCCTCCTGATGTAGAATTTGCCAAGAAAGTAACCAACCAAGTAAGCAAGGTACGTACACAGAGGTGATCCTCTCTCTCTCTCTTGGAAACCTACTCAGCTTTTTTCAGCCATTTGGGAGAGAAACCGATGGTGAGCTTGAATGGCAAGCACTAGAGGTATTTTTGCATGTGCCCCCCCAAAAGTCTTTTACACCAAAAACAGGACATGCGCCACCAGCATAAATGATGTCAGTGGTCCGCCAACTCGATGACTCAGTGAGTTTAAATGTCACAGTCAGCTCTCAATAAGACAGCATATGGCTTAGTGCCACTTGACATTTTCATTTCTGAGACAGAATCGTAGGTCATCATGGCCTAACTCTGCTTCCTTCTGTGGAGGCTGTGGTTTAACTCGTGCGGCGGGGAGAGACGCTGTGCAGTTTCTGCCCTCACACTCTGAGACGTGAACTCACGCAACTGTGCAAGTGTGCTCTCGGACACAGCTCAGTGGGCGCTGGTGGGGCCAGCACTTCAGACCTTTGAAGCCCTAACAAGCTACTTATTTTGCCTATATTTAGCCAAACAAAGTAGTCCAGGAGGACGCAGCTGTGGCAAGGAATGCGGAGAGACACGTGTTCGGCTGGTATATAGGCCGGGCTAAGTCCTGTTGCAAATTGGTCCAGTAAGGATGCGTTCTCTGGGACCTGGCTGCTTTTTTCCCCCTTCTGAAAGTTGACACTCAGTTTGGTCTTCTGCTTTTTTTTTTTCTGCTTTCTGGTGTTTGCTAAACTTCAGGGTTCTTATTTTTGTTGTTGTTTGGTTGGTTTGGGTAGAGGTGGGCTCTTAAAAGAGGAGAAAAAAGGAAAGATATAAATGATGCAGTCTGTTCTGCGATGTTTTTAGCTCCTCATTTCACAGAATGCTTACTGTAAAACCCAGGGTAAGAATAGTAAAAGTAATGAGAATACTAGCAACCTACTTTCCCCCCAGGGCTAAGCAGAGACTAACTGGAGGGTTGTGCACAATGGACTGGCTGCTGAGTGTATTCCCAGCAGAAAAAAAAAAAAAAAAAAAAAAAAGGTGGAACAGAAAGATAGTTTAACTCTGGGTAAAGAAGTTGTTTTAAAGTGGTCATTTAAATTAATCTATTTTTGGTTTTTAAAGAATGTCTTGGTTCAGATAGAGCTCTTTCTTTAATCTGAGCATGCAGTGTGGAGAAAGTGATTGGTTTTTTTTTTTTTTTAAGTATCAAACTTCTCTGCAGTCACTCCTCCCAACAGTAAATAAAACTCAAGTTACGTTTCTCAGGGTGGCAGACCTTACACAAACCTGACAACCAAGCACTTCCGATGTGACTAGGGGGAAAAAAGAGAATATCAGTGTATTTGGACTTACAATAGAACATCATATGCAGAGAATCTTAAACAGCGGACTTTGGCTTCTCAAAGTGCCAGAAAATGGAAAGTCAAAACAAAGGGCCATCTCTTTAGGAGCTGAGGATCCAGCATATGAATTGGAAGGGGACATACATGTATTCATTTCCCTAACCCCGAGAGTCTTCCACATGAGAAGTATATACTGGATTTTAAATGCTTACTATGAAATTAAAAAGAATGTAAAATCGCTTATCATTTTTACGCCAATTGCACATTAGAATGGTAGTGTTTGGGGTCTACTGAGTTAAGTAAAATATATTAAAGTTAGCTTCGCACCTGTCTCTTTACGCCTTAAGAAATACGGCTTCTGGGATAGCTTTCATAGTAGGTATTTTGGACTGCACACTCTGGTTGGATTAGGTGACACACTATTGGGTATGTGGAAAGAGTGGCCAACCTGGGTTTGACCTTGTAGAATAATAGGAGCTGAGGGAGAGCGGCTGTAGATGAAGGTCACTTCTAGAGAGAAGTATTGTTCATTGTAGCTGTCCATCCATGACCAGACATCCAACCACAGAGAACCAGGCTACCAAGGGTGACTTCTCTGTGGTGCTCCCCTTCTCAAGTCGTCCCCATTGTCAGCTGCTTAGATCCCTCATGTCAGCATCACCACATCCTCCCCCCCAAAAAAGGTTAAAAATGTCTCCTTCATTGTCTCACTTTAGACATTTAAACCCTTGACACAGCCACCCTTGCCAACCATATCTTCCATGTCCATTGCTTGTCCTGCAGCCTCCTGTTCGGCTGGTAAAGATCACACGCTGGCTATGGTTGTATTGACATTACATTCTCTTTCTAAGCCTTCCTTGCTATCCTTTTCAGAGTGTATTTTCTTGACTTTGTCTTTGCCAAAATCCTGAGCTTCATCCCAGCACCCTTTCCAGGCTCAGGTGTGCTCTGTGATTCTAACTGAGGTTGACCAGAATTGTTCTTATAACAGATATTCCAGGAGAGGGAACAGACTCACCATGACCGGGAAGTGGATTCTGCACACAACATTGGGAAGTTCCTTTTGTTTCTCTGTGCCTTTTTGCTTCCCTCCAGTAATTTCTAGTGGAATCTAGGATGTTTAAAAAAATTTGTCTTGCAGTAACACATTGGTAGATAGCATGGAGCCTGAATCTTCTGAAATATTCTATTGTGTAGAATTAGGGAGATTCCTCTGGATTTCACCATAAGGCATCATATAAAGACATGAAAGCAACTCTGGACCAACTGTGGCCAATAAAAAAAATCCAGTCAAGATGCCTCCAACACTCTGAACGATAACTTCTCTGTGAACGGAACTAACAGGTGGCTCAGTGTTGAGCTACTTAGAATAGAAGAGATGTGATTAACTCAATTCATGTTCTTTCCATTTGATAACCACATAAAAACTGCAGGTGCCGATCTGGAAAGTGAAAAGTGAAGCCATGAGTTTAAGCAAGAGACCAGGGAGCCTAATTTTAGCCCAGTTCCCTCGACCGACTGATGGTTAGGAGGGGCTACGGTTCAGAGAAGCAACCGCTGTGCCTGCTAGCATGTGGTCACCTCCCCCAACAGAGTCTATTCAGAGCTCAGAACCGACCCAATGTTCTTTCTCTGTTAAATGAAAGTTGCAGGGAAAGTTAAATCACATCTTTCCTCCAGTCTATCACTGATCAGCTCCAGCTGCAGCAGAGCAGGGGACGGAGTTTAAGGAGAAAGCTTCAAGATCAGACAGGAAGTTGGATGTTGGACTCTTGATGTGTCTTCCCGCATGGACACTGCCTGCCTTTTCCTCCACTCTTCTCGTTAGAAGTCTGTTCCTTTGACCTCCTTGCTACCTACCCATAAAGGGGAACAAGGGTACCCTCCTCAGCAGTTAGCCAGCCACCTCCACTCCCATGCACTGGGAGCCCTGACCAACGCAGGAGGACTTGGGAACAGACTGTGAGTGATCCATCCCCAGCCAGACCTGTTGCGGGAGGAAATAGCAGGTTTTTCTTCCTGGAGGGTCAGGAGGAAGGAAGGACTTTAGACGAGGCATCTGGATGATTCTGTATTCTGTTCTTCTTGTTTAACTATCTTCTTAAAATCCTGTGTTTATCTTTGTTGTGAGAATTGCACCCTTTCTCAGTTCTCATTAGTAAAGCCATACACACAGTACCTATGTCTCGGTTATAGCCCAAGGGTTGACCAAGAGGAGCACCTGCTGCTTTTCAACTTGATCCTACAAAGATCTCTGTGTCTTGACTTTGCACCAGTTTGATTCCTTTGCCCGAAGTCTTGAGCTTCCTGGGGTTTTCTGCATGGAGGACCAGAACCCCATGACAACAACTTAAATGCTGGAGGATGAAAGCTGAGATGACCTCCAAAGTCCTGCTTTGTTTTTTGCTTTTGATTTTTTGGATATTTTTGTTGTTTTATTTGGTTTTATTTTGGTCTTTTGAGACAAGAGTCTTACTGTGAAACCCAGGCTGGTTTTTAGCAAAGTTCCCTTGCCTCACACTTCCAAAGTGCTTGTTTACAGGTCATCTGCCACCATGTCCAAATTGGACTTCTCAAGTTTTAATGTTTATGGGTACTTATTTATTTATCAAACTTCTAAGAAGCCTAATCCCAAAAAGATTAGAAGTATTCTACAGACAGTCTTGGCAAGTCCCCAAGTGTAGACTGAAGTTTCTGTCCTGCAAGCCACTCCCAACGAACAGACACAGAGACTGAATATTAATTATATAATGTTCAACCGATAGTTCAGGCTTGTTACTAGCTAACTCATATACTTTAATTAACATATATTTCTTATCTATGCTTTGTCAGGTGGCTTGATACCCTTTCTCAGTATGGCATGCCCATCTTGCTCTCTCTATATCTGCCAGCAACTCCTCTGACTCCGCCCTTCTTCATACCAGCATTTTTAGTTTGGTTGCTCTGCCTATACTTTCTTCCTATCTATTGGCCAATCAGCTTTTTATCATGCCAGTCTGAGTGACAAATCTTTACAGTGTACAAGAGAATTATTCCACAGCACCCACATCAAGTAATTGGTCTTACTTAGGATTTCTGTTGCTGTGAAGGGACACCATGACCATGGCAACTCTTAATAAAGAAAACACTTAATTGGGGCTGGCTTACAGTTTCAGTGATTTAGTCTATTATCATTAGTGTGGGAAGCCTGGTGATATGCTGGCAGATACGGTGCTGGAGAGGTAGCTGAAAGTTCTACATCTGGATTGGAAGGCAGCAGGAAGAGAGAGTGACACTGGACCTGGCTTGAGCATCCAAAACCTCAAAACTCACCTTCAGGGACACACTTCCTCCATGAAGGCCACCCATCATAATAGTGCCACTCCCTATGAGCCTACAGGGGCCAATTTCATTCAAACCACCAAAGGAGGATAGCTGAATCAGTAGTCTAATCCATATTTTATTGCTCTGTTTTGTTTGTTAAGGTAGGATCTTTCCATGTAGCCTGGTTTTATCTCAAGATTCTCCTGCATCTGCCTCCCCAGTATACAAGGCGAATCTGAGTCTTAGCAGGACTCAGTTTCTCTTTCTGTCTCCCCCCCTCATTTTACATACAGTTTTTCTCCAGTTTCTTCACGATAAAATTGTCATTATTATAATTATTATACCATTCATTTGTTTAGTGTCATAGATACACAAAGCGTGTGATCTTGCTTCATCTTGCTAGCAGTGTTCTGTGTAAAATCCTGCATCCTTCCAGTTGAGCAACTTGAATTGTTGGTGCACTAAGTCAAATCTTCGGTAATGACAGTGTTCAGTCACAGGCACTAAAGATCTGGAGGTCTAAAACGAACAGCTATAAAAATTGCTGTGAATAATTGGCATATTAACCATTGCGAAGACAGAAAACAGGACATTTACGGGAAAACTGTACTTCCTTTTACTCTGACACATTGGTTCTTTACATTAGAGCTCGTGCTGATGGTATGACAAAGAAGGGCTTTCTATTTCTGTAAAGAGTGTGGTGGGGGTATAGGAGATACAGGCCACCTGAGAGTCAGTGATGGTGTCTTTAGCGTAGCTCTACAAGCCAAGGAGAATTTGCTCTAACCCTGCTCTAGCTTTGCCTCATGGGCCCAGATCTGGGGTTGGCTAGGTTAATTCTGTTCCAAGAATACATGTGTCAAGACAGTTCACAACAGTATACCTGAGTTCAGTTATGAGATAACTTCCACACACCACATTTGGGGTTCAATTCTAAGTCCCTAAAGTCAGCAAAGAGAGATAGTCCTCTCCTTGGCTTTCTCTATTCCCCTCAAGTCAACTTTCTTGGTGTGTAAGGTGACCACACTACAAGATTACTTGGAGACCCTAACATGAGCCTGGTAAAGATTTTAATGTCACACTGTTCCTCAATTCCTATTTGTCAACTCTCGGATTTTGTTTTTGTTTCATTTTGTTTCTTTCTGCCCCCAGCAAAAATATAAAGAAGACTATGAAAAGAAAGTCAAAGGCAAATGGAGTGAGACACCCTGCTTTGAAATTGCAACCGCCAGAATGAACGCCGATAATCTCAGCTCAGTAAGTGGGAGAGGACCCCTGTCTTTGACAGCTTCCAGCTGCTTACAACAGCTTGAGAAATTCTGGAATGCTAGATATTATTTTGACCGTGCTGCATGATTTCTACCTCAATTTCCATAGGAACAACTTAGTGAAACCCTCTTAGTAATTACAAAATACACTTAGCATGAGTCAGGAAGTCCCTTTTCAGTTTATTCTTCCCTGCTGAACAAAATTGTGCATTTATAACAATGAGTGACTTAATTTCTTTCATTTATCTGCCCTGGCTCTCCAGAGCTCTTCCTCAGTGGGCAGGAACGACTGTGCCTTTCCCATTGTTCTCCAAGCCTGTTCGAATTGTCCAGATCTCTGTTAAGCTGATAGACATTTTGGCAATGCCACCAGTCTCCAGTTGCGACCTGACTGGCCTAACCCCAAGGGGTGGGTGTAGACTTAGGGGCTCTGCACTGAAGCTTGTCTCTACAGCTGTTCTACTGTGTCTTTACTCTCTCACAGAGGAAGTATCAGGAAGACTTCGAGAACTTGAAAGACCAGATCTACTTCATGCAGACAGAAACGCCTGAGTACAAAATGAACAAGCAGGCTGGGATTGCAGCCAGCAAGGTATAAATGAAGACGTTTTCCCACCCCCTCATGTCTTTAGTGGGGTGAGCTTGTCCTCACTCTGGCTCTCGTATATAATGAAAAAGGTGCCGGGTAGATTCTGAGCCAAGTTACTGAAGTTGAGACCAGTGTAAAGTAGATTGCCTAAAAACAGTAAAAAAATGAAAATTATATTGGCATCACAATAGGAGCCTTAATGGCGCCTAACCACCATTTCCATTATTTCATGGAGTGAAGGGCCTTTTGCCGGCCTGAAGGATGAAGGTAATCATCTTAGATCTTAGCTAGAACTTCCACCAGAAAAAAAAAAATAACAACTGGCAGCTTTATATGAAACCACATGCCTCACACTCAACACTGTCATTAGCCTGTGTTCTGACTGACGGGTGAAAAACCTAGTCCCAAAAGTCCAGATGTCCGTGGACGTCTTCAGATAGCCTGTAGAGTGACTTTGATAAGTAGGCTACGCTTTGACATTTTAAAGTGGTACGGTTTTTATAAAAACATGAACTTTGAGGTCAAGTAAACTTGTTTGATCCTTGCCTTTCCCGGAGCCCTGGTTCTGCCAGAGGATAGAAAGCAGGACTGCACCACTTAGAAAGTGTGAGACAGTGGTTGGGTGTGAGAGAGGAGGGAAAGATTTCCAAGCAGCTCACTGGATGCGGTTTCCCTTGAAGGATACAGGGACGATTACAGGAAGAGAAGGTGATTCTTAGTGAAACCGGAGTTCATCTTCAAACCCGTTAGATTCAGATGTCTTTTAGATTCCCAGGTGGAAATATGAAGTTGGTTGGTTGACTGCATGAGTCTGGAGGTTCAAAGAGTGTTTATGGGAATTTTATATAAAATTGGGGGACATTCGTGTGTGGAAAATAATGTCCCGAGACTGGACAGCACAAAGGAGGTAGGATGGGCAGACAGCTCCACCGACTGAACCCTGACATGCTCCCAGGTGAGACAGGACCACGGTTGAGAGGTAGCAGGAGTGTGCAGTTAATAAAGGGGGAGGATGGAGTTATCATTTGTGCCAAGTATTTCTACCTGGGTTTGCTAATGCAGAGTCAATGGCAGCCCAAAGAATAAGTTGGTTGAGTTTGCTTGGAGAAGGCTCCTGACTGAATAATAAAGAAGAAACCACTGAAGGTCAGAGTATATTGAATTCTTTCAAGAATTTTCTAAAAAGAAAAGAAAATGAATGGCAGCTGATGGAAAAGACAGAAATAAGGAATGTTTTAAGATAGGACACACAATTCCATGCTGCTACGCTGATGGGAAAATCCAACAGAGAGGTAACACTGAGCTGAGGCTGAGAGCAAACTGCTGGATTGATGATGCCCTTGAAGGAGGGGAGCCCTGATCTGTAAGAGGATGGATGACATTGTCATACGCCCTAACAGTTCTTCCAAATGACACATGCAGGTGGCATGGTAGGGTTTGTGAACATCCTTTCTGCTCAATTCTGTTTTGCCAGGGATTTTATAATCCCACGAGGTAGAAAGGTTGTGCAGCTCTCCCATGCCTGAAGAGCCTGCAGAGTAGCCCTTGTGGTACTCTGGGTAGACAGTAGGGTTGGCGCATCTGGGTTTCAGTTGTGCATTACCTGTCATTGTCTACAGAGCTGATTGGCCTCATTTTGTGCAGCTTGTAAAGGTAGTGAATGAATTGTTTAGGATTCCTCAGACTTCATTGGTTCCACTTCCCAAGCGGAAGTCAGACTCGAGATCACGGTCCGCCTCAAGACCATGTTGTTTTGATCGCTGTGGACGGGTTCCTTTTCAGAGTTTTTAATTTCCCCGTCTCAAACTTACAGCGTCTGCCATGACTGGGATTTAAAGTACAAAATGGGAAGGGAAAAGAAAGCTGAGGTTGCCACCATCCATCCCAGCTGGCTCCTTTTTCTCCTGCCTGTGTATTAAATACGTGCTTGCTCAATGCATGGCTGTAGGAAAGGCATCAAGGCGGCGCTGATGCTCCCAGCTCCTTGTCTTTCAGATGTGCGGGCAGATGGCAGCTGGAAGTCGGGAGCTGAGTGGAGGTTCTACAAGAGCAGACATCTGGGGCACGATGTGCTGTCACTATTTGTGCTTCTCTCTTCCCCCCAATATTTACATGCCTTTCTCCTTTCGAGGACAGAGACCATATGTTGTTCTTTTTTGTGTCTTTCCCAGAGCCAGGCACATAATCAACTCCCTCTGATATTTTTGAATGAATAAATGAGTGAAAAGAAGTTTCCTGGAAATCCATGCAGTTTCTCTACGGCTGCTCTGAGTTACTCTGGGTTTGTGCTGATAAAATGTCAAGCTGCCATTTTTCCAAAGAGAAAATTGATTTGTGGCACCATGTCATAATTGCTATAGTGGAGACGAGGGCAAAATAACCTGTGGAGTTCCTTTATTATTTTATTTCCTCCCACAGGTAAAATACAAAGAAGACTATGAGAAGAATAAAGGAAAAGCAGATTATAATGTACTTCCTGCATCAGAGAACCCACTGCTCAGGCAGCTGAAGGCAGCAGGAAACGTCCTCAGTGATGTAAGTCAACTCTCTTCACAGATCTTTTATAACCTTAACTTCGTGAGAGATGGAGTCTTTCTCCTGGTGTGATACCTGTATAGTTGTATAGCTGTATAGCTGTATACCTGTATAGCTGTATACCTGTATAGCTGTATACCTGTATATCTATATAGCTGTATACCTGTATAGCTATATAGCTTTGTTAGTGTTTTAAGGTTCTGAAGGAGGAGTCACAGCAGAGCTAACTAGCCATAGAAGGCTGAGGGTCTCTAACCACAACATGCCTTACTATCTGTAACCAGTGAAGTAAGTTCAAAGGGCAAGGAACTCCTCGTTTGCTTAGAAGATTCCACCACATTCCTTGTGGGCTCGGAACATATTGTGCTGGGCTTCTGAACAGGCAAAGGGAGACCTTCAAAAACAGAGCTAACACCTGAAACTGTCACCTGCAGACACTTAATTCAGAAAATGCTCCCTGACTTGGTCCCTGTCTGCTTCTCCGTGAAGAATTGTTAATAGCCCAAGTAAGCTATTCGGGTTAAATAGATAAAATAAGCTAGTGCTTTGTATTAGAAGACTCAGGGTCCAAGATCAGTTTACCAATTTGACTAAAACACACACACACATATACACACACACTCACATACATACACACATACACACACCTGTACACATGTACAACAAACACACACAAAATGCATACACAACAAACATATACAGGCTAAATGTGTGATCATTTGAGGTTTTATATGGATAGATTATATTACACTTTTTTCCAAGCTCTCTGAATAGGTTAATGTTTCTCTATTCTTGAACTACATCAGCATACTGGGGTGTATGTGTCTGGGGAGCGGGAGGGCAAGGGATAAGGTGTTAATTCATCTGTCCAAATGGCTCTGCTGCAACCTCAACACTAAGTGCTTTGTTTTCCAATGATGGGCACGTTTACCAAACAAACCATCTCAGATCCACTGTTGCTAGAAGCTGGGATGTACTGACACTTTGAAAACTCAACGTGAAAAGTGATGATAGTCCACTTGCTCAGCCATGCCCTTGAAACCAACCGCTGATTGATTGTGTTATTTTAAGGCTAAGCAAAGATACTAGCAGTGAAGGAGAACCAGTGGTGACTCATTCATGCTTCAAATTCTCAGATGAGTCTTATTTTATGAAGCCTAACTGTAGGTTTTTCTACTTAGCTTTTTATAAACGTTTATTTGAAAAATAACAAAGCCATTATCATAGCCTCCGTGTACTTGGGGCACAAAGAGAGAGTAAGTGTGCAGACAGAGAGAGAGAGAGAGAGAGAGAGAGAGAGAGAGAGAGAGAGAGAGCAGCTCAGAGATGCCAGTCTGCCACTGAGGCTCAGCTAGGGGTAGCATGTTGGCTTCTTAAGTTTCTGAAAATGTCAAAATCTCAAGTTTTACAATCATTGCTAATAACGCCATGACACCGAGTGTTTGTAGGTTTCTAAGGTAGTTGGCGGACGGTATCTTTTCTTCTTCTTTTTCTGGTGTTGGAAAATATGAGCGTTATAATCAGCGTGGGAGTGACAGGATCTATTTTAACTGATTTCCCTCCTTTGGCAGAAACTATACAAGGAAAACTATGAAAAGACAAAGGCCAAGAGCATAAATTACTGCGAGACCCCCAAGTTTCAGCTTGACACAGTACTGCAGAACTTCAGTAGTGATGTGAGTATCACCACGGCCACCCGCTGTCTTTAAAGGCTCGCTTCTTTAACAAGCCACTGGTCAATTAACAAGTGGAATACATTTTGTCTTTCAGACGAAGTACAGAGATTCCTACCTAAAGAATATTTTGGGACACTACGTAGGCAGCTTCGAGGACCCGTATCACACACACTGTATGAAAGTGACCGCCCAAAATAGTGACGTAAGTCCTAAGGCTATTGTTTTCACTTTCTAAATAAGATGTTGTGGGTTTAAGTCATAAAACGATGGTTGGATCATTATATCTGATTATTTTCCCTCACAGAAAAACTACAGAGCGGAATATGAAGAAGACAGAGGCAAAGGCTTCTTCCCCCAGACCATCACCCAGGAATATGAGGCAATCAAGAAACTGGACCAGTGCAAAGATGTACGTTCACAGAGTGAGCTTGTGACAGTCCTTCCTCCTCCTTCAGTCCAGATGCTTCCTGCTTTGGGGACATTGATCCAGATGTTGCTGTCCTTTGTGGCATCTAGAGGCTGAGATGCTTTTAAAATGTTGCCCACTTTACAAATATGTCTAAGAAACAATTTTGTAGACGATATACTTCTGTTCCTGCTGGCATCCCTTGTTCAAGAGCTAATTCGAGCTCATCTCCGTGACGAGCTGTCAGGAATCTGAAAACATGGGGTCGGTCTTCACATTCACAGAAGAGCGCCTCTCAGACAAACTGCAATCCAGCTAAAAACAAACACCTTGAATGTTTGTTTAGCCAGCAGTTTCTTCAGGGTGGGGTGGGATAGGTTCTTTCCTGGCTCAGAGACCACCTTGGACATCATAGACCCCACTAAACCAAACTCCTTTGTTCCGTTCCAGCACACCTACAAAGCCCACCCAGATAAGACCAAGTTCACTCAAGTTACGGACTCTCCCGTTCTGTTACAAGCTCAGGTCAATTCCAAACAGCTGAGTGATGTAAGTTCAGCTAAGTACCCATCTGGGGAAGCAGTTATGGGAGTGGGGAGGAATTTCATAAATCTATGCAGAAATTCAATTCATTCTATTTTGCAGTTCTGGGTTCAAACCCCAAGCCTTGTTCATGTTGGGAATAATACTCTACTTCTACCTTCTCAGCTGATAAAATCCAGCTTCTTGTTTGATTACATTGATTAGAAAACCATTACATTTTAGTATATGCTTATATAGTTATAATCATTTTAAATATCTTTCTATCTGGATGGGCTGAAGCTTTTTGAGTTGACAACTCTTAGTAAAATTAAGAAACCAGTATAGCTTAAATTATTGAAAGGAACACAACTTCTAAAACTGGATTCATAACCCAGCTTCTTGTGACAAGATATTCAAATAAGTTAGTCTTTCTGTGCCTCTTTCTCTTACATAATTTGTAGATGTTTGGGAATCAACATGATACGAGATGTGTTTTGAGTATACAGTCAGGCCCAGACCAGAGAGCATACAGGCTTCTCTTTGCCAACTAACTTTCTAGAAAACTGAAACCTAGAGATAAGTTTATTATATGAGCTTTTTGTATGAACCTCCATGTCTGTCTTGGCCTAAAAAAAATAAAAATAAAAATGGCCGCAGTATATTTATGGCCAAGATGACAGTTCAACCGCAGTATCAGTAAGCACAGTATATACAAGGTGACACTTATGAAGGGTTCTCCAGTAAGCGGCATCAGCGAGGACAGGAACGCCAGGACAGTGTGTCTGAACCAAAGGGGCCAATTGTGAAAGGTGTGGAGAGGAATGTGCGTGAAGAGCTACCGCATTCTGTCACCTACTGTGGTGGAGGCCACGGTGACCGTGAAGGACGTGCTGACAAGGGCCCAGGACACAGGCTCGCACTGCAGCGACTTTCCTAAGCGCTCGCTCTCGGGATGGCTGTCAGTTATTTCACCAAATGCCTGAAGGAGGGTTTGTATTTGGTAAATCTTTTTCTTCTGAATTTAATGATCCTCTCTCTGTCTCTCTCTCTCTCTCTCTCTCTCTCTCTCTCTCTCTCTCTCTCTCTCTCTCTCTCTCTCTCTCTCTCTCCATACCCTGCTTCCTGCTCCTTAGCTAAATTACAAAGCCAAACATGAAAGTGAAAAATTCAAGTGTCATATACCTCCGGATGCTCCTGCCTTTATCCAGCATAGAGTCAATGCCTATAACCTGAGTGACGTAAGTGCCTCGTGGACCGCACCATACAGGGGCGCATTGCTAGCCGTGTGCCTAGTTTTGGTTTGCTTCGTTGTAGTTCAACGACTGCTTCAGTGGTGAAGCTAGGAAGCACCCGTGACAGTCGTGTCATGTGTCCCTTTAAGCTGACCTTGCACATCCCTGCTGCCTCTGTGCGGTTGTTCTGTCAGTAGCTTCATTTAATTGTTAGTAACATTAATATTTTCTAACCAGCCTCTGGAATGTCACCATGAGTGTGTGTTTCACTGTAAATCTTAATGTTACATCCGCCAGAAGCATTTAGGTATACTATGCCATAATTCAATTTTCCTAGTATATGATTCTTTTTAGAAATGATTTCCTTTATTCCCCAGGCCTATAGTGTCCTGTTTCACACAAATTAGACTTATGTCTAGATGTAAGACAGCTTATGCTAATGATAACAGCGAGGATCTAAAGGGCAGAAGGCCAGGAATCCATTGCCAACTTTCATTTTCCAATTTAAATTTCATAGAAAAGTTAAATTACCCTCTTAGTTTCTTCAACAATTCCCAAAACAAGTACTGCGATTATCCGGGCAGTAGAATGATTCATGAAATGACCTCTGAGTGGATTTAAAGGACAAACGAAAGTGGTACCAGAAACCACCAAGAGTGAGCTAACTGCTGCATGCTTGTACCACTCTCTACTCTTTAGTTCTGGGCTCAGATATTAGTGTGGCCCCTGGAACTGAGCTAATTTGAAAGATTTCTGATGGAGAACAAGAAACCTAGTCTTAGAATTAGAAGCTCCGTCTTAAAGAGAATTACCTTGAATATGCACAATTGCTAGACCATGAACAGGGTCTATTTATTTTCCGTTAGAATAAACCGATGAGTTGGCCTAGCCTCAGTCTTCAAATGTGATGACAGGCATTACACTTTTGCTAATTCCTTTCCCAGAATGTCTACAAGCAAGACTGGGAGAAGAGCAAAGCTAAGAAGTTTGACATCAAGGTGGATGCCATCCCCCTGCTGGCAGCCAAGGCCAACAGCAAGAATGCCAGTGATGTGAGTGTGGCCCTGGGCTGGGCTGGGCTGGGCTGGGCTGGGGTGGGCTGGGCTGGGCTGGGCTGCTGGCCTGGGATGTCCCTGCTGAGCAGTTAGCATGTGTGGTGTCCCTGCAGGTGATGTACAAGAAGGACTATGAGAAGAGCAAAGGCAAGATGATCGGCGCCCTCAGCATCAACGATGACCCCAAGATGCTGCACTCCCTGAAGACAGCCAAAAACCAGAGCGATGTGAGTGTCTTTGCAAAACCGCTCTGTTTTGATGTGGGTACCCTACCAATTAATACAACCTTGGGTTGGATGTCAGCCTACACTCAAATCTGATTCACATAACTAAATGTGGAGAGGTTTTGGTTAGCTGAGACTCACCGTTTGTGACATTCTTCTCTGGGAAGCTTGCTTCTTTCATCTCCTCTCTGCCTTTTGTTTTATGAGGAGGAAACAAACGCTAGAAACATTGTTTTCTTTGTTTCCCAGAAGTGGGCTAAATATGTGAGTATACACAGTGTTCCTAGTATCAGTGTGGGTGTGCACCCATTCAGTGCCCTGAACTAAGGTGTTTGCAAGGCTATGCGGAAACAAACAGCAAGAAGTGAGAAGACCAACTGCAAAACAAAGCAGTAGAACCAGATGAAGCATGAATGCCAAAGCAAGATATTTTAGTTTGAGAATTTTATAAAAATGTTGGCTTCATTACGAAGACTTTAATCCTACTTTAGAAAAAAAAATCTACTGAAACTGCCTTTGTAATTCCTAATAAGAAAGTCTTATATTTCATGTCATTTACAATATTCCCTGTTTTAGTGAGTGTATTTTGAGTTTCCTATATGAGAAAATTAAAAGGGAGTGTGGAGAAGCATATGACATATGTACACATTAAAGAACTAAAAATCCTAAAAGCCATCATTCAAGGACAGCTGCTATATAGGGAACATAAGTTAGCGGGGAAGGCTCACTTCTAGGGGTATGACGAAATGTGTTTGGACCAAGTGCCGAGCTCATGACTTTGTGGAACTGCCTGTGTCCTCGGGCCCTCTTAGGCCTCGGGACTCATTTTACTTCAATTTTTTAAGCAATTCATGTTTTTCAAGCATAGGGAAATGGGGGAGTTATTTCAAGACAGGACTTCTCTTGAGTGGCAACATTCATTCTTTCGGTCTGAGCAATACTGAGATAGGCAATATGAGCACTTGTCATTGTTAGCACCTAATATCATACAAGACATGAGCCTCAAGGGTATCCTTTCCTCATGATGGAAAACAGTGGAAGAAAACATCACCATCCCGCCCCATTGTTTCAAGTCTGGCAATGACCCTGGTGGCTGTTGGTGTGTGAGATATATTTTTCTTTGCTCAATTTTCTTTTTTCCTTTGACAGAGACTATACAGGGAAAACTATGAGAAGACCAAGGCCAAGAGTATGAATTATTGTGAGACCCCTAAGTATCAACTCGACACCCTTCTGAAGAACTTCAGTGAGGTGCGGAGGGGACCTCTTGGGCGGGATGGCTTTTCCTGCCCATTGAAAAATCACTGCTAACATGAAGCATTGTGTTTGTTTTCTCTACTAGGCAAAATATAAAGATTCATACGTAAAGAATATTTTGGGCCACTATGTAGGCAGCTTTGAGGACCCGTACCATACACACTGCATGAAAGTTACAGCTCAAAACAGTGATGTAAGTTTGCATCCAGTGACTAGGGCCTGCAATGGCATTGTTTGGGAGCAGCAGCCATCCTGAGTGGTTTTGTTCTTGTGCTTTTTAGAAGAGCTACAAAGCAGAATATGAAGAAGACAAAGGGAAATGCTATTTCCCTCAGACGATAACTCAGGAATACGAAGCTATCAAGAAGTTGGACCAGTGTAAAGACGTAAGTCAGCGGCCCTGAGTTCCTCAGATTGGGTGTGGGATGCTTGTGACATCTAGTGGTATCTTTCATAGGAGTTTAAATGCTCTCACCTAGTGGTCAGGATATAATATTTTATTTAAATTGGGCCTTGGGGGTAGGATTGGAGAACACCAGAATTACTAAGAAGAAGTCCATTGGCTATGAAAATCTTTCGGGTTTAATGTTTTTATTTTCATTAGTATGGACAGCTATTAATCCAGGGCAAAAGGACATTACCCAGGTTTGTCATAATCAGGGTCTTCATTGCCCAACAAAGTGACACCAGGACATGAGTCAGGCACTGTCCTCGATGCTGGAGACTAGGGTTCCATGGTGACCTGCTCTCCAGGACGTTCCATTGGAGTGGAAGAGACAGGCAGTGAAGAAGGAACACTTAGGAGCAAGGAAGAGATGGACCCAGGCAATCTGAAGCAAGACTGTTCTGCCATTCCAAGCTCGGGGCCAGAGAAGCAGAAAGAACAGTCTTGAGAGAGAAAGGGAAATTGAGAGATGTGACTAGGATGTGCTGGGAGGGTGAGGATACAAAGAGGAAGGGATGGGGGATGTGTGGAACTCATAACTCAAAGTACAGCCCTGACTGGACACGAGTTTCAGTGCAGAGGCATACCAGCCGCATAGATGCAGCAGAAAACTCGGTAATTTCTCAGCCTTTTGGTTAATATCAAATGTAGAAAAACCAAGAGAGAGGAAAGAAGGAGACAGAGGGGAGAAGAAATGGAGGAAAATAATGTTATATTTTAGTATAAATGCTACACGTCTACAGCTTAACAGTGGGAGGAGAGGGGGAGAGACGAAAGAAGGGAAAGAGAAAACGAGGATCCTAGCATCGAACCCGCTTTTCAGAACTAAAGAAAGCAAAGTTTTGGTTGTAAACATCCCCTGCATTGGTGTGGGATGAACAGGAATAGAAAATTACAGTGTGACCCGTCAGTGACCGCTGTCTTCTCTTCCAGCACACCTACAAAGTGCATCCTGATAAGACTAAATTCACAGCGGTCACCGACACGCCTGTGCTGCTGCAAGCCCAGCTCAACACCAAACAGCTCAGTGATGTAAGTGTCCTCACATCGGAGGGGGCGACCCAGGGATGGCTTACTGAAAATCTCAGTGTCTTCAAGGATTCTTCTGTCATGCCATTAATGCCATGCTTCAGATTTTGCTTAATAAAATGCAAATGAAGCTGCTAGATGGAGTTGCAGCCCCCAGCAGACTGATACACAGCAAAACAGTAACTGAGAGTTTTAAATAGCCCACTGATTTTTCATAGGCTTGCCTTACTTATTAAAATGTGTCCCATGAACACTAGAACTTCGTGCCCCTTAAGAAAACAGTTGCAGCAGAGGTATCCATTTGACGGGCAGAAAGGGAAGTATTCCTGTTCTGGTAAAGTTACAAAGACTTTGCAAAAGCAAAAAAAAGGTGTACTATAACAAAGCATTACTCCAGGCAGTTAGCGGGAAACAGAGGTAAAACATGGGGCCACTGAGATGGTTCAGTGCGTGTTTGCCACTAAGTCTGGTGTCCTGAGTTCAATCTCTGATCTCCTTCTACGTAGTGGAAGTAGAGAACTGACTTCCAAAAGTAGTCCTCTGACCTCTTGTCAAACTTGTCACACACACACACACACACACACACACACACAGTTTTAAAATGTAATTTAAAGCATTTTAAAATTAAAGATAGCCCAATAGCTACATCACCTCTTCCTCCATGTCTCCTGTACCTGAGGAAGAAGTGGGTGGAAGATCTTAAGAGCTAGAGGACCGTGAAATCCGCCATGAATTGTGTCTCCTGGAAATGACAGGCAAGCTTCACTCCTGACACCTCAACAGTATGGGTGTCTATGCAGGACGTGGACAATGATACCAACAGACATGCTAAAGTGAAGGGGGATTGGGAGTCCCACCCTTAGACAGAGAACCACTGACAATTAGGGGTGCTGAGAGTGGGAGAGGGAGGAACCCCACATAGGGAGGAACCCCACAGTAATCCAGTACTAGTGCTCAGCCCTGAAATAATCATGTACATACAGGCTGCACTGAATGAACTCAACAGGTCATACTTACTTATTTATGCATGTGTGTGTGTTCATGTGTGCATGTGTGTATGTAAGGGATTGAAGGAAGAGGGGAGCAGGAATTTGAGAGGGAGTTAAGGGGGCATGGGAGGTTGAAGGAAGGAAAGAGAACAGATGGGAAATAATGCAACTATACTTTAACAAAGAGCTAGGTTAGGATGACAAGGAGAGGAACCACCAGAAGAGCACTGTGGGCAGACAGCTGCCTGAAGCAGCGACGGTGTGGCCAGCACTTTAGAACTGGGTTAAGCTGTCCCCGGGAATTATCCTGGTGTTGTTATTGCGCTGATTACAGAATTCTGTAACTGCATTTTCATGCCTTCCAAGCCCGTTCTTGTGATGTCGGTGAGGCATGTATTAACATGTCTACTGTATAGCAACAGCTACAACATGTCTAAGTGAAGTCCAGTTGCCCACAATCCTTCTGAGAGAGGGAATGAGATGCTGGCAAGATTAAGAAGCTCTTTGAAGCGTGTTCCTTAAAAAGACACAATACTGTCTTACACAAATTCAAGGAAATCCCTGCTTTGAACTGTGTGAATATCTGCTGAGTCCATTTTCTGGGCTATGAAAAAAATACCTAAGGCCAAGTAATTTATAAAGTATAGAAGTGACCCTGGACTGAAATCTTAGCACTTGGGAGGCCGACGCAGGGGAATCTTGAGTTTGAGGGTAGACTGGGCTACATGGTAAGATGCTATTTCTAAAACCACCTCCTCATCCCTCAAAAAGAATAGAGGTTTACTTAGTTCATAGTTCCAAAGGCTAGGGAGTCTAAGGGTGTGGTGCCGGCTCAAGGGCTTCCTACTGAATCACGACATGGTGCAGGTATTGCTTAGGGAGATGCAGATCAAGCCCTCCCCAGAGCTTGCTTGAATAATAAAACCACTCCTGCAGATGAATCCACTCATGAGGGCAGAAATCTTGTGAACAATCACCTCTGACAGGTGTCTCCTGTCAAATAGCGCCCACATGACTTCAGGGGATTCCGTTTCAACTGCATGAAGCTTGGGACACACAGTCAACCTACAGCAACTTGTCTTCCCCTTCTTCCCCTTCCCCCTTAGCTGAATTACAAAGCAAAGCATGAAGGTGAGAAATTCAAGTGCAACGTGCCAGCAGACGCACCGGAGTTCATCCAGCACAGAGTCAACGCTTACAACCTGAGCGATGTAAGTATGGGGAGAAAGTACAAGTCTGCCAGAAGATGTGGAGCTAGACTCCATGCTGCTAGCTGTGGAGACAGTCAGCAGTGGACGTGGGGACTTTCAGTCGCCCAGGCTCTGGGGACCGACTTCATTATCAGATGTCGTGTCCATGGCCTCTGTTATTATCACAAGCATTCTCTCATGTGTCTGTTTGATAATTTCTAGAGTTTTTGGGATTTCTCCCATGTAAATGTCTCATTTTCCCCTTTCTAGGTGGTTGTTTGTTATATAGTTATTGGTGGTATAGACAAGGGGCTCTAGAATGTTCTTAAATAATTAAAACAGAATATTCTATTTAGTGGTGTAGAAGAAGAAACTATATAATAAATACATCAATAGTTAATATGGCTAATAAATTACTCATAGAAGAAATAAGTTTATAGATACAAACTTTCAACTTTTTTATGTTCACGGGATTAACCTGTTACCAATGTCCTTTTTATAAAAAAAAAAAAAAAAAAAAAAAAAAAAAAAAAAAAGAAATTATTTTCTGAAACTTTCCCAGAATGTCTACAAGCAAGACTGGGAGAAGAGCAAAGCTAAGAAGTTTGACATCAAGGTGGATGCCATCCCCCTGCTGGCAGCCAAGGCCAACAGCAAGAATGCCAGTGATGTGAGTGTGGCCCTGGGCTGGGCTGGGCTGGGCTGGGCTGCTGGCCTGGGATGTCCCTGCTGAGCAGTTAGCATGTGTGGTGTCCCTGCAGGTGATGTACAAGAAGGACTATGAGAAGAGCAAAGGCAAGATGATCGGCGCCCTCAGCATCAACGATGACCCCAAGATGCTGCACTCCCTGAAGACAGCCAAAAACCAGAGCGACGTGAGTGTCTGCCCTATTGTCGAGATGGTTTCACTGACCACATGCAGGGTGTGGAAGGATTCCAGGTGGATGGTTCTGTGTCTACTGGGCTCTCAAGTTCATTATAACCTGCTGAGAGCTTTAGAGGTCGTGTGGGCCCTGGCTCTTGCGTGCCTCACTTTTGAGAACAGAAATTATTGGCAGTGTTTGACATCCGTTCCACTTTGAAGACTCTGCATTAATATTTAACAGAGCATCAGTTTTTGTTCACAAAACCTCCCATAATAAATCTCTAAGGTGTTTAAATCTAATTGAGAAATAGCTTTTAAATTGATTTGAAAACTGTCTTTAGAAGAAACTAATGAACTTCCAATATAAAATCAAGTATGGCTATCAATGCTTACTATTGCCTTTAATAATTGGTAGTGGTCTCCACCTAAGAAAAAATTTCATTGATGATTAAGCCTTTTTAAAAATATTATTTATAAAATACAGATCACATTTATAGAACATTTTCTTCATCATACCTATTTCCTTAACTTCAGGGATTTGTGGATTCCCTAAAAGTGATCCATGGATCATTTATCCTGTCCTAGTTATTTTTACTATAGAGACAAGCATCTGTTCTTGCCAATTACCGTCCATACTGCTTAGAAGATATTTTAAGAGTGGCTACAGTGTTTGGCATGGCTTTCAAACACTGGTTTCCATGGTGAAGAAGGAAGATGTGGGTATCATTTACTTGCTGCAACCATGTGTGCACACAATAATCTGTGTGTGCTTTCTTTATCATTATTGTGAGCATCACACGGTGCTCCTGAAATGCCACTGGGTTTCCACCATTCTGTGTGCCCTCTCAGGTTCAAAAGCTAGAACCAGGGGCTGGAGAGATGGCTCAGAGGTTAAGAGCATTGCCTGCTCTTCCAAAGGTCCTGAGTTCAATTCCCAGCAACCACATGGTGGCTCACAACCATCTGTAATGGGGTCTGGTGCCCTCTTCTGGCCTGCAGGCATACACACAGACAGAATATTGTATACATAATAAATAAATATTTTTTTTAAAAAAAAAAAGCTAGAACCAAGTCTACACTGATGCCACAAAAACCTACATCATTCTTATTGGTTTGTTTTGAACAAACCTTTAAACCTTTTAAGGACAGGATGTTTCCTGTCCTTGAAAGCATTAGAGCACTAGGTACAAAATCAACCTGTGAATTCGTATTAATTGATTGACATTTGCAACCGAAAGACATCATCAGTCTCATTAGTCCAGGCTAATGCTAAGCTGTGTCTAGCAAGGAGGCTTTTCCTTAAAGTCATTTGCATCTTCAGTGATTTTTTAAAATGGATTTTTTGGGTTAGCACACAAAGCAATTTGACCGTGTCCATCAATGGCATCTTCACACACATGACCGTGTCATTAGACTCCGTTCTCCTTACGTCACCTCCCCACTGCCTTTCTCCGTGTTCTCCCACGCCCTCTATCCTGCCCCATTCCTTCTGATTCCTAACTAGTCTCCCTGACATAGTTAGGAGTTTGTTGCTGTGAAGAGACGCCACGACCATGGCAACCCTTACAGAGGAAAACATCTGACTGGGGCTGGCTTACATACAGTTCGGAGGTTCAGTCCATTCTCATCATGGCGGGAAGCATGGCGGCCCGCAGGCAGACCTGGTGCTGAAGAAGGAGCTGAGAGCCCTACGTCCGGATTGGCAGGCAGCAGGAAATGAACTTGAGGTTAAGAGACCTCAAAGCCCACCCCGTAGTGACGCACTTCCTCCTTAAAGCCACACCTACTCCAACAAGGCCCCACCTCCTAATAGCGCTCCTTTCTGTGAACCAATGGGGTCCATTTTCTGTCAAGCCGCCACACTCCCCCCCCCCCTCCGTTTTCTTGTTATCTGTATTTCCATTACCCTCTCTGTTTCCCATCTACCTTAGGGAATTTTCTTCTTTCTTGCCCCCTTTGAAGTTTGTGACCTATATCACACGCACACGCACACAGGCACACGTCTAAATTTAGACCAAACATGGAGTTTGCCTTTCTGAGCCTGCCTTGTTTGGCTACACAACAATTTCCATTTGTATCCATTTTTCTTCGAATGCCCTAATTTTATTTTTATTCACGCTACATAAAATTCCATTGTGTAGAGGAACCATGTTTTCTGGATCCGTTTGTCTGCTGACAGACAGCTAGGGCAGTTGCCTTTCCCAGCTATTGTGAATAATAGTTCGGCAATAAACATAAATGCGCAGGGATTTCTGTGGTGTGTTTTAACAGCGTTTTATGGACGCTGATCTGTGTCAGCTGCTGAGAACGTAAACACGAGCGAGCGTCTGAACAGTTCATCAAATCACTCCCCCCATCCTCACTACAGCTGCTGTTGCAGCACCGCCTTGTTCGTCCCTTTCCTGCGGGACAGGCTTTAAACATGCGCTTGCGTGGGCACAGCGCATTCCCAAGCTTTCCATTCATCATTCAGGGCTTGGGTTTTATAATTTTTAAACTCATCACCTGCAAATAACAGCCCACCGGATGTAAGAAGGCAGATAAAGTCCCCTGAGCTTACCGATAGCTCTTCTCTGGCTGAAAAACTTTGGAAGCTGGTGGGTAGTTCATGCTTGTAATCCCAGCACTCAGGAGGATGAGGCAGGAGGACTGCCGTAAATTCATTTTCAGCCTGGGCTCCATAGATAGTACCAGGCCAGCCAGAGCCATACAAGCAAGACTCTGTCTAAAAAGTCAGAAGAGAAAAGTAAAATAAATTTGGGAAGATTCATATATGATTTTTTTCTAGAGAAACGATTTAAGTCATTAGAATAAATTTGGGGCAAAATAATTACTCAAATGTTTGCACCTATTACTCTAAATTACACTTACTCTACTGTCATGAGAACTCATTAAGAACGAGAGGGACTAAACGCTCTCTTCTTCTAGCGTGAATACCGTAAAGACTACGAGAAGTCAAAAACGATCTACACCGCCCCACTTGATATGCTCCAAGTCACCCAAGCTAAGAAATCTCAGGAGATTGCCAGCGACGTGGACTACAAGCACATCTTGCACAACTACAGCTACCCACCAGACAGTATCAGCGTGGACCTCGCAAAGAAGGCGTACGCACTGCAGAGTGACGTGAGTAGAGGCCTTCTCTTCCCCTCTTTGGAAGGGGAGACGGGACAGGATCTAGCCCCAGACTGGCCTTTAGTCCTCTTTGAAGCATCTGCCTTTTGTGAGGAAGCATTGAGATATGAGGGAAATGGTCCCTTGGTTCTTGGAAGTGCGTGTCCTCGGGATTGGACACCTGTATCTGGCGTGTGCTGTTACTATTTCCTAAAGTTAGCAACCTTGCTGAGCCGAGAGTCCTCGGCTGTTAAACTGGAGTAAATCAAAAAAGTTTTATTGAGTATTTAAATGGATGCCAAGGGCCAGTGAGATGGTCCAGAAGGTCAAAATGCTCTATTAAGCAAGAAATCCCCCTTTATCTCCTCTTCTGGCCCCCAGAAACCACCTGTTGCTATAAGTTGGGCTATTGTAGACACATCACATGTGTGGAGTTATACAGTATTTGTCTTTGGAAACTGAGTTTTTCCCTTAGCATAGTGCCCTCAATTTCCCTTATTACAGCTTTTGTCAGAGTTTTCTTCTTTTTGAAAGCTGACCGTCTTCCTTTATCAATGTATGCCACATCTTGTGTATCCACTCTCCTCTTGGCCACTGTTTGGCTTGCTCCCACCTTCTAGCTACTGAGAATTGTTCATGTGACCATGAGTAATTGATTGTCCTGTCAATGTCTGATTTCAGTTCTTTTGGGTAGATACTCCAGAAGTCAAATCGTTAGGTCATATGACAGTCTTTTAGTTTTCTGCGAAACTATTTTTCCAATGACTGAATAATTTACACTCCTCCCGTCAGCACAGAACCAAGCAGGCAGTCGGAGAGACAGGGGAAACTCAGTTTGATAGCATCCAGGCACAAACCCAAGCTCATGCTTTGGAAAGTTCAACTTTTATAGGTCAGGTAACAGGGCAACAATCTAAGGCCGGTCTCTGAGTCCCATGCTCGGCACAGGAATTTCCATCACAGACATGTCTGCAGGAAGAAATTAAAATACACCAACGCTCGCAGATAGCAAATAAAGCATTCCTTCCTTGGTGATCAGGATCTCCAAGATGACCTTTGATAGCTGCCAAAATCATTCTTTTAGGCAGTTTCTGCAAGTGTTTGCCATCCCAAGGCAAGAGGAAGGGGCTTTAACTTGTGAACAGAATGAACTTAGCACCCTTGAGTAAAACTTTAACTTGTTCTATTTTCTAAGCAGTCCGACAATTTTCAGGCAGGAATTTCTATTAGACTATCAAAATACAGAGTGATAGTTTGATTTTGTTAGGTCCATATATGAGAATAATAGATAGATAGATAGATAGATAGATAGATAGATAGATAGATAGATAGATAGATAGATAGATGATAGATTTCTCATCTCCACTTTACTACCAGCAACAATTACTATATGCAGGATCTTGTTTCTTAATTATTTAATTTTTCTCTGTGTCTGCAATACAATTCTATTTGAAGGTCCCCAGAGGCAAGGTTGATTTATTGGTTTTTTTTCTACTCCAGTTTTTTTTTTTAAGATCCATTCTAAAGAACAAGAATTTTCAGTTGATTTCTAGAGATAAATTTCAGGTATCATCTATGGTCCGATGACTAAAAGAGCTCACTATCTTAATGGCATCTGGTGATTGTCCCCACATAATATCAGTGCCAAATAATACCTGTCTCCTTAAGCAAATTAACAAGAACTATTTCCAAGTGCTTTGTTGGCCAGTGCAGAAGCCCTTCTAAGATGGTCGTTATACATGAAGGACAGTGTGTGCCAGAGCTTTGACAAATAACTACCATCAAACATTATTAGAAAATGACCAAGATTATTTGCCTTCAATTATGTGTCATCAATTCCAGCCTAATTTGGTCACAGAGATACAACACTTAACATTCCAGAACGAAAAACTCTACAGCCAATGGTCCCAATATCATCATTCCATTTATTCTTTAAAATACAGCCTGGAATCGAGCATTTTCTGGGTTAATATCAAATTTCTATTAAGTTAAACGTAAGGGGGAAGTGGAGGACATGGCCATTAGAAAGCAATACTCCAGGTGTTCCAAGCTATCACCAAAAATATGTTCATGTGTGGAGCAACACGCCTGCTCAAACATCTTTAAAACCCTTAGTAAAATGCCTGTCGTTGGTGTAACAATAGCAATGAAGGAAAACGTGGCTCCTCTTTCTTGTAGGCAGAGTACAAAGCAGACTACAACAGCTGGATGAAGGGCTGTGGCTGGGTGCCCTTCGGGTCCCTGGAGATGGAAAAGGCAAAGCGAGCCACGGACATTCTGAATGAGGTATGGCCACTGGGGCGCTAGAGGGGACTGCCTCCCATTAAAATGCAGGGCCACAGGAAGCGCTTTTCCTACCTCCCTTTCTGGTCATTGCTGCTGACGAAGGTTCTTAAAACACCAACAATCCAGAAATATATTCATGCCCCATATAGCATCTAAACTATTCGTGTAAAACACTCAAATAGAGCTGAGCAACTTTATCCACGCAATGTGAATTTTACCTGATTTAGACAGAACCCGTGCAGACTTGCACTTGCTGCCACCAGGGTACTTTTTCTACTTTTGTTTTTATTTTAAGACAAAGTCTCACTCTGTAATCCAGACTGGTGTAGAATTTATTGTCACCCAGGCTGACCTTGAACATGTGGTGGTGATCTTGCCTCAGCCTCTGGTTATGGGGATTCCAGGCATGAACCCCACCTTAGAAATTAATTTTAAATGCTTCTAATGCTCCATGAAGTTTCCTCAAGAACCCCTGCCTGTCAATCCCAAGGTTGTTACTGAGCCGCTTCTGGCCTCTGTAGTTTTACCTTTTATGAAAATTTCTTTGAGGTTTCTTTTGTTTCTTTCGATGCTTTTGCCTATACCTAAAATTCATTCCTTTTCTTTATCTTTTAATTACATGGTTTTCCTCTGCAAAGACATGTCACATGTTAGTGGCCTCTTGACCTGTTGGTAGAGGTGTGGCTTGCTTCTAGCCTGGAATACTTCTGCGTAATGTCGCTGTTGAAGGTTCTTTAAAAATTGTGCCCTTGATTATAGTCTTGATGGCTCTCACATAGTTACAAATTGCCACTCAGGCTTAGAGAAAAGGCAGTGGTCGTCCTGAGCGTCTTACTATGGACACAGTTTCTGTCCCCTCTCCAGCAACAGCTGAAGACACACTGTTGTCACGTGACTGCATCACCAGGGAAAGGGAAGGGTGTGAAGGACAGAGGTACAAAGTGAGGCTTGTCACCGTGCTCAAGCCGGAAGTGTTCTCGCTTCTGTGTGCTTTTGTCTGGTTTGGGCGAAAGCATTTTTGCCTTCCCAGAGGTCTTTCAGGAAGTGTCTTCCAGTGCTGGTAGTTGTCAGAAGTGAAAAAGCACACTTTTTCACTTTTTTTTTACAGTGCAGTGTTAAAATATATATATAAAAAAAAGTTGCAATGTACAGTATGCCCCAAGGATGGCGACTGGACAGATGGGTAGAGAAGACAGGCATAGAAGGAGTGACATTTGTCAGCTTCCCCACTGGGCTGCCTTCCCAAAGGCCCTCTTTCTTTCTTCTCCAGCACATCAGTGTCCCATACATAAGAAGCCGCGATATAGCTACAAAGCAGACATGTTCTCTGCCTAATTTTTCATTAGCTCTTGCTAATTGATCCCTCAACCAGAAAACTCCTTTGCTCCAGCTGCTGATGAAGTTAGGGTTGTGTGAAGTCACCCTAGTATTTAAGGGAGAGTAGTAACAAGAGGGTCAGGAGTTCAGGACCATTCTTGGGTTTACACTGAGATTGAAGCCAACCCTATATTACATTAAGACCCAGCCCATATATTCTTGCTTGCTTTTCTGCTAACCCCTCCGAGACCTCTGTGGTGTTTCTGGCTCAGCACAGCAGAAAGCCCTTCTTTCACACCATAAGCAAGGCACCTGAGGAGTGCAAGCATGCTTCTGGGGAGCTGTGCCTCCCTCCTCCACACCCTGCCTATGGTGACACTCTAATTTAAAACCATTCAGTTCTGTATCATGTAGGTATTCGTTCCTCATTTGAGGCAATTGGGACTGCAGTACTTTAAAATTGAGAAAACCCTTCTGTGTCTTTCCAAAGTAAATCTCCAGATTCTCATTACAGGGCCTATAGTAAAGAGTCGGTGGTTAATTTTTTCTCTCTCTTTTTGATTCTCCTAGAAAAAATACCGCCAGCATCCAGATACGCTCAAATTCACCGCAATTGAAGATGCTCCTATTACAGTGCAGTCTAAAATTAACCAGGCCCAGAGGAGCGATGTAAGTGTCCAGCCTGTGTATGGCTTTCTATGTAATAGCGTGAAGGCACCTGTAAGTGTCCAGCCTGTGTGTGCTTTCGTAACTGTTTACTAACATGAAGGACCCTGCCCTTGAGTGCACTGGTCACCTGGAGCTGTTTCACCATCTGAAGGGCCTCTTGGGGCCAGCTGTAAATTCCTGATGCCCAATGATGCCACGCTCACCTAATCATAACTTTAGAGTATTGCGTATTCTATACCAGCTGTCCTCTACCACTAAGGGAAGGCTCTCAGAGGAATCAGTGAGAGGGTCTTCTTTTAATGACCATGGTAAGTTATCTCTAGGAAGACCAGAAAGAGTGAATGTAGGTGCTGGGTGACGTGGAGATTATATCTTAAGTCAGGGCTAAGGGAAAATATATAGAATCAAAACCACCTGCAAGTCCCTTTAGACTCCCACGAAGTCTTAAATAGAGTACTGCTGTGGTTCTGGCCTACAGCCTGCTCCGGCTCAGGGCAGTGGCTGCAGGTTAGCATTTCCACCAGCTCACTCCCCTGGGTTGAGGTCCTCCAGGCATCTGGTACCTAGAGCCAGAGATTCCTAGCCAGTGCTCGGAAATCTTGTCCAACCGTGTGCATGCAATGAGACAGGCCTCCATGCCGCTGCATCAGGATCCTAGAATGTACAGCGGTTTTTGCCGATGCCTGACGGGACAGAACAGAGATTGTCTTTCTTAGCATCACCTTGCGACAGACACACCACGCTGAAAATGTTCCCCAGTGTCATTGGACTGTCTCTCCATACTTGGTTTGAACGTGGTTTCTCCTCTCCTAGATCGCTTACAAAGCCAAAGGGGAGGAGATGCTGCACAAGTACAGCCTGCCCGCGGACCTGCCGCAGTTCATCCAGGCTAAAGTGAACGCCTACAACGTCAGTGAGGTGCGTCTAGCGCTGCCCTGCACGCCCGGCCTTTACTCACGTGGCTCCGTGGCCAGTCCTGCTCAAGGGGTGTTTCTCTTGCAGAGCTTGTACAAAGCCGATCTGAAAGACTTAAGCAAGAAAGGCTATGACCTGAGAGTTGACGCGATTCCCATCAAAGCTGCCAAAGCTGCCCGGCAGGCTGCGAGCGACGTAAGTCCAGCCATGGTCACCTGCATAACATGAGACCTAGTGGGGGTACCCAGAAGTCAGCACGTATGGTGTCCCTGACTGGAAATGATTCTGTACAGAAAGAACCCTAAACAGACCTTAGTATTCTCGGGGGTCGGAATTGGTATAACTGTCCACTTGTGAGTTACCAAGAAGACTTCAAATCACTGTGCAGATTTCTGCATACATCCACATTACTTTAATAAGAAACCAAGAAGAAATTCAAGTTATAATAGCTTCTGGATGGAATAATTTTATCTCTAATCTTTATTAATTTATGTGATCTCCTCTTCCCCTTTCTTCCCTTTTTCATCCATTATATCTATTTCTCTGGGAAATTCAACTTCTGATTGAAATGAAGTCTTCATTACACTGCTGTAGTTACAATACAGCTTTAGAAGAAAAAGAAAGAACAAACCCAGATGCCCCTATTCTGAAAAACCCTCCCTCCTGGAAGGTCTCTCTGACCTTTCTCGTGGTGGATCCTCCAGCACTCTCTCCTGTCTGCTCTGGCTTTCCCAGGATCCTCTGCAGGTCTCCCCAAGAATCCCCAGTCCCCCTCTGTCTATAATTCAAAGCCAAATGCTATTCACCATGACTGGCTCTGGGTTTTCTTTGCAATAATCAAGGACTTGAAAATGTCTTTTAGTTAAGAGTTGTCAAATCCTCAGCGGCTCCAGGACCCTGACAGCGGAGTGTAATTGGTAAAGAAGGAAAATGCTTCCTTTTGCTTTTCATGACATTTACTTATGTCTGTGGGGGAAGACAGAGTGTGGAGAATTAGTTTGTCATTGATATGAATTATGGTTCATATCAGTGACAAGCTGGATCCCAATCTCTTTTGGGTGGCAGAAGTAGATATAGACACTCAAGGCTCCTAAGTGATGCTTTATTTTACCTTATTACATAGGAAGTTGACACTTTCTATCCTCAGATTTCATATCCATAGACACCTAACTGTGGGCTGAAAAGACTTTTAAAATTACATCTGTACTAAACGCTTAAAGACTTTTTCCTTGTCATTATCTTCAAAATGACACAAAACCATCTATATAGCAGTTACAATTTGCTAGATATTGTAAGTAGTCTAGGAATGATTAGAAGTGTACACGGAGAGTGTGCATAGGTTATGTGCAAGTACCATGGCTTATATAAGAGACTTGAGTATGGGTGGGGCTTTGTGTTGGCACAAAGTGAGGATCCTGGAACCAATCCCGTTGTTATGGGTATATAGAAATGTCTAGGAAACTCAAAACTTTTAAATTATGACTTCACTGTTCAGTATCTTCAAAGCTACATTTCAAAATATGCCCCCCTTCACTCCCAATAGGTCCATTACAAAAAAGATTACGAGAAGGCTAAAGGGAAAATGGTTGGATTCCAAAGTCTCCAAGATGATCCCAAACTGGTTCATTACATGAACGTGGCCAAGATACAGTCAGACCGGGAGTATAAAAAAGATTACGAAAAGACAAAGACCAAGTACAACACCCCTCACGATATGTTCGATGTTGTGGCGGCTAAGAAGGCACAGGATGTAATCAGCAATACGAACTACAAGCATTCTCTCCACCACTACACCTACCTGCCGGATGCCATGGACCTGGAGCTGTCCAAGAACATGATGCATATCCAGAGTGACGTAAGTGCCGTGGTCCCCAGGCCATGCCCTCGGCTCCCAGAATGGACCTGGCTCTCACTCCTCCTCTCTGTCACTGCAGAATGCCTACAAGGAAGACTATAACAATTGGATGAAGGGCATCGGCTGGATACCGATTGGAAGTCTCGACCAGGAAAAGGTGAAAAAGGCAGGTGATGCCCTGAGTGAGAAGAAATACAGGCAGCATCCGGACACGCTCAAGTTCACCAGCATCGTGGACTCCCCAGTGATGGTGCAAGCCAAGCAGAACACGCAGCAAGTCAGCGATGTGAGTACAGAAGAAGATGGTTTGTGTGTTTGTGTGAGTGTGTGGGGGGGTACTCTTTACGGGGTGAGTGCCTACTCAATGTGTTTACTCTTATGCCAATGCCTTCATTGCTAATTTAGCATTCTGTGTACTCAATGTTTAAAACATCGGGGGCTGGAGAGATAACTCAGTGTTGAAGAGCACTGACTGCTCTTGCAGGAGACCCCGGTTTGGTTCCCAGCACCCACATGGTGGCTCACAACTATCCATAACTCCAGTGCCCATTCCTGATTCCGACAAGTACCACGCGTGTGGTACACAAACATACATGTAAACAAGACACTTAACACACAAAAAAATAAATTTTAAAATGTTAAATAAATAAAAAAGAAAATTAAAAATTTAGCTTAGATATTTTTTTTTGTATTCCCCAGGCACTAACATTTTAACTGTCCTCTACAAAGTTGTCATTTTCCACTGCCATTAAAAGACTGTCTTACTAGATACATTTAAAAATATTCTATTTACTATCCATACATGGATATATGGTGTTTAGAACCAACCTACACCTCCCAATCCCTTTCCTCTGATTTCTCCCCTACTGCCCCCTTATTGAATACCTTGACTGATACAAAAAGTTTTATTCCAGGACAGGTGTGGTGGCTCACACCCTTCATCCTAGAACTTGAGGGTCTAAAGATTTAGGCCAGCCTAGGCTACAGAGCAAGATCCATACAGGAAAGAGGAGGAGACCAAAGGAAAGGGAAACAGTGGGAGAGGGCTTTACAAAGAGCCACTCCTTTCAGTGTGTGGCTGAGGGCTTTTCCTTTCAGCCTGGTGTGGAAGGTGTTTTATTCTTGCGTCTGTGTATTGCAGATCTTATACAAAGCGAAAGGAGAAGACGTGAAGCATAAGTACACTCTGAATCCCGACCTCCCACAGTTCCTCCAGGCCAAGTGCAATGCTTACAACATAAGTGATGTGAGTAGCGTGTGTCTCTGACGGGGTGTGAAGACCCGATGTGGCAATGGATAGATCCGTGGAGTGGAGAAGCATCTGGGTGATTATTCAAGTCAGCTTCCCACTCTTGGTCCCCAGCAGAGCACGCCTCGGGATGGTGGCCTCTTGACTCAAGTTGGCTCTTGGCAAGGAAGGCCCTCTTCATGGGGTGTAGCACTCTTCCTTATATAGAGCACATTGCATGTTCCCTTAAAACTTCTGCTTTGTTTTCCAATTGGCACATGGGAGAGGGATTATAATCCTCCAGGACAAAAATGAAACTTAATGAAATTCTAATTCAGTGATTTCATTTTTTTTAATAATAGCCTTACATTTTGTAAACATGGCTGCCTGGTGTTCCCTTGGCCATCTTTCATAGTTTCATTTCCTCCCTTCATCGACTCTGGTTTTTAAGCATCCTTCTTCTTTATCTGCCAAAGCCAGACTTAGGTGAACAATCAGCAAGAGACCCGTGATTTCATGCTAGATTCAAATGTGACCCTTTGCTGATGTGACTTCGTAGCAGAATACATGTGATGGGAGGGTCTAATTCCTTAGCTCACACACACGAGGGAACTGAAGAAGCCAGCGGTTGAGGGATTCCTGAGAGGATGGATAAAGACTGCGCTGACTCCCTTTTGCTTTTTCTACCCCAGGTCTGTTACAAACGGGACTGGCATGATTTAATAGCCAAAGGCAACAATGTCCTGGCTGATGCCATTCCCATCACAGCGGCCAAGTCCTCAAGAAACATCGCCAGTGATGTGAGTAAAGATTTTAACTGACTGAATTTTTTTTAAAAGTAATCGGATACATGCTTGCTTGGGTGTACCTATAAATTAATGATGCCCAAACTCTCTTGAAAATGGTGTTTTGAAAACCTGCCACCATTTCAACATTGTTGGGATTTGTTTTCTCAGATGACTCCACTTAGCAATGCCATAAGTCTAACAATGGCTTTCTCCCCCTACTCAGGATGAAAATTCCCTTTGCTGACACATTTCCTTGACAGTTTGCATTTATTTTCAATGAGAGCATGAAATGAATGACAGAAACATGTTAAGTTCAGATGCCTGCCTGCATTAAAAAGAATGGAGGATGTTGCATATCAGCAGACATTCCCTAAGCCAAGTAGGACCCCTGCCTCTTTTAGGATATGATGGTGATCGTTTCAGTCAATTGGTGCCATTTCATCTGTCTTAGGGTTTTTATTGCTGTGAAGAGACACCGAGACCACAGCAAATCTTATAAAGAAAGCATTTAATTGGGGTGGGCTTACTTACAGTTTTAGAGGTTCGGTCTATTATCATCATGGAGGGAGCATGGTGGTGTTCAGGCAGGTAGATGAGGTGCCGGAGCTGAGAACGCTGCTTCTTGCAGGCAGCAGGAAGTCAACTGACAGCCACACTGAGGAAAGCTTGAGCAAAAGAGACCTCAAAACCCGTCCCCACAGTGGCACAGTTCTTCCAACAAGGTCACACCTCCTAATAGTGCTACTCTCTTTGGGAACCTTTTTCTTTCAAACCACCACAATCTATGATAATACATGCATGCATGCACGCACACACGCATGCACACACACACACACTTCTCATCTTTAAAAACACATTTTTAGTCACTCACTTCTTGCAGGGGTCACTGTCATGTTCTATTCCCCGGGCTACAATCTTGACTTAAGAAAAGAAAAGAAACCACATGTATGTGCATAAAATCCACATAGAAGAGAAGGGTATAAAGTCACTAGAGCTTTCCTGGCAGGGATGGACTGAAAATGCCTCCTTCCAAACTTTGCAGACAGTACACATGAGTCTCAAATGCACTCCTGATTTAAATTAAAAGTGAAAGTCTGGAGTGTGATTCTGTCCCTTCCCCCCACTAGAGCCTTCTCTAATATATCAAGTAATTCCTTGGTAACCCTGCTAAGTCCTCGCTTATGAATTTACACTACCATTGCTCAGTGTTTGCAGGGTTTTGTAGACTTGATTTCTCTTGAATAAATATCGAGGGTCTGAGCTATTACCACGCAGCTCAATCTGCATCTCAATGATACCCCCCCCCCACAGTGAAAATCCTTGAACAGATTTGCTTTGGGTTGGGCTTTAAAGGATGAGAAACCCCGCAGCAGGTCCTGGCTTTGCCAAAGTGCCTTCCTTTGCGGTTCCCTCAGTCCCGAGCTTGCAGAGGGTGCAGCTGATGGAGGGAGGGGGTGAAGCCCCAACTGCTTACATGGATAGTCACATCCATGAACAGAAATCACAATCTGGATTAGAAAAGGCTACATCCCTATGGAGCTAAAAGACATTAGTCTTATGTTTGGAAAATAGTGTGCTCATATTCTGGTCAATTTTAAAAAATAATTCTGGGGCTGGAGAGATGGCTCGGTGGTTAAGAGCACTGGCTGCTCTTCCGGAGGCCCTGAGTTCAATTCCCAGCAGCCACATAGTGGCTCACAACCATCGGTAATGAGATCTGGTGCCCTCTTCTGGCCTGCAGGCATGGAGGCTGAACTCTGTGTACATAATAAATAAATAAATCTTTAAAAAAAATGTAGGACAGGAGCCAGAAAGCTAGCTTAATGCTGTAATAAATATTTTGAAAAATAATAATAATTCTGTATACAAATCATCTGTAGGAGTCAAGCAAAGGGGATGGAAATTGTTAAATTGATCATGGGATTCCCTTGAAGTCCGAGCAGAGTTTAAACAGGCTTTGTTATGATTTTCTGGACAAGATGAGATGTGTGTTTCATGAACACTCATCCAAAAAGTCATAATGTTCTGTTTACCTTTGTGTGTGGAAAAACGTTTTTGTACCAAATGGCACTTGGCTAACCAAGTTCTGTTTCCACAGTATAAATACAAGGAAGCTTATGAGAAGTCAAAGGGTAAGCACGTTGGTTTCAGAAGCCTGCAGGATGACCCCAAGTTGGTACATTATATGAACGTGGCAAAGTTGCAGTCAGACCGAGAATACAAGAAAAACTACGAGAACACCAAAACCAGTTACCATACCCCTGGGGATATGGTTAGCATCACTGCCGCAAAGATGGCCCAGGACGTGGCCACCAATGTCAACTACAAACAACCTCTGCACCACTACACATACCTGCCCGATGCCCTGAGTCTCGAGCACACAAGGAACGCTAACCAAATCCAGAGCGATGTAAGTATGCGTTACCTAACAGACCCGAAGACACTGATCATTTCCGTTCATCTTATTTGGCTTAAAAACACAATAAGATACTTGAAAAATACACATTAGAATAAGCAGCATTCGTTCAGAAACTTCGTAAGCTGCATTTACTTTTCTGACTTTCCATGCGTATAAGCATCGGCATTGTGTCTGTTGACATATGAAGATGGGACCATGTTCTTCTAATGAGATGAGGCACTTTGCTTCTCAGTCAGAGGTATCCTCATGGGCCCGCTTCAGTGGTAATCACTGGATGATGCAAAATTAAATTCCCAATGCTTTCAGAATTCAGGGATTTTTTTTCGTTTTTTTTAAACTCAAGGTCACCCCCATCATCCATGTAAATCCATGTTATGAGTCATATCAAATAAACTAGGAAGGTTCTGCTTGCAGCATGATTCATAGAGAGCCGCCCAGGGAGCTGTTTAACATTCAGGGCATTTCTTTCTGCAGAGTTCTGTAAGACTTGTCCTCTTTCAGGGGAAGAAATGGTTGGTATTCTGTTATTGAGCAGGCTGTGAAAAAAAATCTCACTACCCAGCTAAGGTCAGAAATAACCTGGCTGGATAGTGTGGGGAAACTCAGACTTGCGAAATTTCCAGTGAAATTAAAAAGAAAGCCCAATTTATGGTCAAAATCGACAAAACAAAATTCAAACAGCCGTGGAAATGCATGACCTAGATTCCCTTGTGCAACGTACAATGCGCTCTCATGACCGATCTGCTTCTTCTCATTTCCAGTTCCTGGTAAAAAGCCGAATGACAGACGAGATGCAAGCGCAGAGGAAATAATTGCTTTCATTTCTTTTGTGTAGCATTGCAGCTCCCAGAAGCTTCCCTGAGTATTCCCAAAGCTACCTTCTCATATGAGCCTATTCTTTCTGCAGAATGTGTACAAAGATGAGTATAACAGCTTCTTCAAGGGCATTGGGTGGATTCCCATTGGCTCCCTGGAGGTGGAGAAGGCCAAGAAGGCAGGCGAGGCACTAAATGAGAGGAAGTACCGACAACACCCGGACACCATCAAGTTCACAAGCGTGCCTGACTCCATGGGCATGGTGTTGGCTCAGCAGAACACCAAGCAGCTAAGTGATGTAAGAGGTTCCCCTTTAAAGGTTTAGTCCCCGAGTAAACCTCCGCAACCAAGCCACTCCCCCATGCGCCTTCTCTCAGCATATGAGGATGCATCTATGGTTAACACAGACACCGTTTTCAGAGGTGAAGGCACAGATTCTACTTTGGAAACAATGTTGAACTTGAAGGCAGGGAAAATAGTGTCTTTCCAACTTTGCTATTTTTTCCCAACACAGAAAGTCTGTGCTATTCATATGATCTGCTCGTTATACACAGGAGATGAGTGTTCCTATTAACTTGGTCTGAATTGTAAAAGCGGCCGGTTGTTCTGCAGTAGTTCTACCAGCTACGTGGAGAAATGGCACAGTGTCCCAGTCCTCCTGTATAATAGCTCATTCTAGGAGGTGCTCTTCAAGTGGGGCCTCTGGGAAAGAGAGCAGTAGTTCGTCTTGTCCTTGCTTCTGAGAGCAAGTGCCTTTTCTTCCAGTGCCCAGTGTGTTACATCACCTCATCTTCCAGGGTTCACTCACAATGCCCCCAGAAAGAGAAGCAACATTTAAAGCAAAGCCTCAGAGGTTAGAAAGCAGGGGGCTTTTTGACTTGCCTTGGACCTGTGGGTCATCTGTGGGTCGCATCCCTTCAGGGTGATCTCTGCTCCTCTGTTATTGCAGTGTTTAAGGATATGTTGTACTTTAGTGCTCATAAATGCCAGGGACTCCCTGTGCTGAGGACAATGTCATTCCCGGTTGTATGGGAGCTAGCTAGGAAAATGGTACTCACTGTACTGTCAGTTCCATCTGAAGAAATCCCTGTAGAGACTGCTCTTTTGTTTCCTGGACACCCAGACGCAAGTAATCACATAGAAACAGTATTAATTACAATACTATAGTCTAATAGCTTAGGCATATTCCTAGCTAGCTCTTACTTCTTAAATTAACCCATTTCTATTAATTCTGTGTATCATCGCAAGGCTGTGGCTTACAGGTAAGATTCTGGCGTCCTCCTTCAGCAGCTACATGCGTCTCTTTGACTATATATCTTTCTGTTTGGATTTCCCGCCTGGCTTTACTCTGTTAAGCCATTGGCCAAAACAGCTTTGTTTATTATCCAATAAAAGCAACATATATACAGAAGAACATACCAAATACCATCAGCACAAACCTATATACTCCAGTCAGAACTGTGGTGGTGACTTTGGATGTAACTCCCTCCATGCCCTCCACACATCCAATACCTCTGCCAAGCCTGTGTCCTAAGTAGCCAGTTTGCTGCAAGGCTTGTCTTTGTTCTGCCTTCAGGCAGAGTTCCTTGTCGTCATGTGGATGATTGCAAAGACTTAGCCTCACTGTCTGGGCTCCCCTTGGGAATGAAATTAAAATTCAAACTCATTACCTCGGGTGAAGAGACCTCTGTCCCATGGATTGCTCTCTCTGTCTATCTAATCCTAATTCCAATTGCCCTGAACTCCTCCATGTGGCCAAGTCATTTCTTGCTTTGAGTCCCTAAACACTGCTCTTCTTCCCAGAATGCTCCCTTCCATCCAAGTCTGAGTACACACACTACCTCTTCCTTCATGGTTGTCCAAGTTTTTCTGGTATGGTTGTATTTTCAACATATCACCAATTTAGCTGTAGTTTATAGTTTACATGTTTATGCAAATACATGCCTTCTCTATTAAACTATAAGCTCCAAGAGGAGAGTTTTGACTTTTTTTTCATTTTAAACACAGAACCTGCCACCCTACCTGGCAAGGTAAAGACATAAATATACCTACTCCGGCTCCCTAGCTGTGGTGTTGTAAGCATTTGTCTTGTGTTTGGGAAACACCAAGGACAGCCTTCCCTTTAAAGTCATGGCTACAGGATCAAGCTCGTACTGTGTCAGCTCATAACATTGCGTGCTTCTTTCTTTACAGCTGAACTACAAGGTGGAGGGCGAGAAACTGAAGCATAAGTACACGATGGACCCCGAATTGCCTCAGTTTATCCAAGCCAAGGTCAATGCCATCAATATGAGTGACGTGAGTATCTAACCTGGTGCTGGTCTAACATCTCTTATAGGGATATCCCTTTCCCAATTCTGGGTAGTTCTTTTACTGAGCCATTCAAAGAGAACAGACCAAATGTAGACCATTTGAGCAGCCAGAGGGGACCCTTATACAGGCAACAGAGGACTAGGGGGTCACTATAAAATTTTACTTAATGTATACTCTTTTCAACTATGAGCTGTGACATGGTAAGACCAGTTCAGAAAATAATATTCCATTTAAAAACAAAACACATCACAAAGTCTAGCCAAGACTGGAAAGAGCAAGTTTATAGTCTGTTCTGTGCAATTTTGTTTCAACTCTTTATTAAAGCTTTTGGAAGAGCTCGGTTCCCTCTGTGAGTGTTGGAACTTTTTAAAGAAACTAGTTATTAGGTAGTCTGGGCATGTAATTGGTTACTATGTTTAAACCAGGATTTATAAAGACAGGAGTCACAGCATGTGCCTGTAATATTAGGACCTTGGGACACTGGTCCTACACATTGAGGATAACAATCAGGAGTTTGAGCCCAACTCAGGCAACATAGTGTGACCTTATCTCAAAAATAAAATAAAACAAAAATCAAATCAAATCAATAAATAAATCCAACATTTGGATTCTAATTTTAATATAGCGTTAAACCTGAAAAATATGTTTATTTATTTTACCTATTTTTGGACATGATCTCATTATGTAACCCTCACTAGCCTAGAATTCCCTATGTAGACCAAGATGGCCTGGAACTCATAGATCTATCTGCCTCTGCCACCATGTCCAGCAAATGCTCATGTCTTACTGATAGCTTAGTTATTATTCTCAACATTAACACTTTCAGTACTCTTTTATCTTCTGGATGTGCAAGGTTTCTTTGGTAATCATCTCTATGATTTTGGGTCACTTCAACTTTTCTCTTGTAGTATAGCATTAAAAGCATTTTAACAATGAAAGCTACAGGATTTGGTACTGTATCTTGATTTTAATTTTTTGATAACAACAAATTTCTCTAACTTTGAAATGCTTTATTATGAAAAGTTTGTCACAAATATGACGTTCTCAAAGGAGAGAATAAAAACAGGAATTTGTGAGAACATTTTGTTGTCCTATGTACCTCCCTTCCCTTGCTCTGCCGCACAAACAAACATTCTGTCATTACTTGAGATTATACCACGTATTGCTTGATGGTTTTACATTGTTCTTATTGAATTGGATTTTTGTTTTGTTTCATTTTGCAAAGCAGGGTCTCCCTGTATAATATGGGTAGGCCTTGAACCCATAATCCTCCACCCGGCCTCCTCAGTGGCAGGACCGCTGGCCGCTATCTCCAGGCCCTGTTACGGTTTACAAAAAGAATGTAGCAGGCCACAGGCGATGAGCCAATCACTTAGCTGAGGTTCTATTCATAGAAGGGAACGTAGATATCTGGTAAAGGATACCTTGGTGTCCGGTGTCCATTTGTCTTTTAACCAAGTCAGATGATAACCCCTTTGTTTCTCACAGGCTCATTACAAAGCAGACTGGAAGAAAACCCTTGCCAAGGGTTACGACTTGAGACCGGATGCCATTCCCATTGTGGCCGCCAAAAGTTCAAGGAACATTGCTAGTGACGTAAGGAAAACCATGCGTGTTTTATAATCTGCATATCGTGCTTGAAACCATGATCTAAAGAGGAAAGATTACAATATAGAAGAATTTCCTTATTTCATGAGTGCCAAGGATATTTTCACAACTACTTCACTGAAAATATTTTTTTAAAACTTCATTAAAAATTTACAGATACATTTTCTTTTTAGTTGTGGAAATTTTGAAAGTCTTACTGTTTTCACTGTGAGCTTAAGTTTTTTTATTTAGATTTTGTCAAGAAAAAGTCTCAGTCTACCAAAGTATGACTAACGTCTCCAAACATTTTAAAAGAATATACTGTTTTAATTTCACAATTTATTTACATAAGAAACAAATCCAGTGAAACAAGAGAAACTGGGAAGCACTGTAGGTTAGATAACAATGCTTTAATTGTTTTTTTAATTATATATTCTGGTTGACTTGATGCAATTATCATAATAGATAATAATTCATTTTAAATTCATTCATTTTAAAGTCAATACTTTAATTTGGAGTAGAGTTTTGCTGAAATGGAGTCATGATTCCACAAATCATTCTTTAAAGGTAGTGTAAGTTACTAATGGAAATGAGGTAGAAATATACAACTGCTTAATAAATTAACTTTTCAGGACCATTTGGACACATTCAAAGAATCTACTAATGGACAATCTAGATATAAATTGCAAATTATTATATTATTTATTATTCTCGGAACAAGCATTGCAGTCATCCATTAGAAATATTTTGCAAGTCATATGTTAAAATATTAAAAATATTTTAGGTATTGTCAAATTCAGACTGAACTTGGCCTTTGTATAGATTTTTAAATAAATTCGATTTCTGTCAAACTTCTATCTGGCCCTCTCTTCCAAATAGTGCAAATACAAGGAGGCCTATGAGAAATCCAGAGGCAAGCAAATCGGCTTTCTCAGCCTTCAGGATGACCCTAAACTGGTTCACTACATGAATGTGGCCAAAATACAATCAGATCGCGAGTATAAGAAGGGCTACGAGGCCAGCAAGACCCGGTACCACACACCTCTGGATATGTTCAGTGTGACCGCAGCCAAGAAGTCTCAGGAAGTTGCGACCAACGCCAACTACAGACAACCCTACCACAACTACACCCTCCTGCCCGACGCCTTGAATGTGGAGCACTCCAAGAATGCCATGCAAATCCAGAGTGATGTATGTGCCAGTCAGAAGCTGGGGTGCTTAGTTTTCCATTTCCATGGCTGTGGGGGAAGAATCAGGGTCACCAGAGACATCTTCATCTTGCACCTGACCTAGGGAGTGAGAGCGTTTCATTCATGTGACCCATCGTTATACACACATTGTGTGTATGTTAGACCACCTACGATGTATTCTGTGAAAAAATTAAGATACACTATAATCTTTCCAATGCAATTTTTTAAAATTTCATTCTGTTTTGTTGTTGCTGTGGTTTGTTTTGTTTTGTTTTGTTTTGTTTGTTTTCAATTTAGTCTTATCTAATTGTTTTCAGCTTAGCCCACTGTGTCATCCAGGCTGATCTTGAACCCACAATCCCATCTTAGCCTCACAAGTTCTAGGATTATAGATGTGTATCATCCTGCCTGGCTAAGAAAATGAGTTTTAAAACAAATTGTTATGTTAGGATTTCCAGTTTAAAACCGCCATGAATGCAATCACTTCCACAACCCCTTTTTTCTAAAAGACTGTAGTGAGTAAATGCTAGGCGTTCCCTTCTCTTTGTGATAATGTAAGTCTTGGAACCAAAGAAACCCAAGGTCTGCTTCTTTCTGAAATGAACTTTCTTTCTTCGTGATGAAGAATCTGTACAAATCTGACTTCACCAACTGGATGAAAGGTATCGGCTGGGTCCCGATAGACTCCTTGGAGGTGGAGAAGGCAAAGAAGGCTGGAGAGATTCTCAGCGAGAGGAAGTATCGCCAGCACCCCGAGAAGCTGAAGTTCACATACGCCATGGACACCATGGAGCAGGCGCTTAACAAAACCAACAAGTTGACTATGGATAAGGTAAGAGCCCGGGGGCAGCCTCAGCCTGAGAAGCCTGAGGGGCCCTTTGTGAGTCTTCAGCGCTTTTGTCTCATGGTTAGGGGGAAGGAATATGGTGTGTGTGTGTGTGTGTGTGTGTGTGTGTGTGTGTGTGTGTGTGTGTGTGTATCAGGCTTAGCCTCCTCCACCATGCCCTCTTCCTTCTCCCATTATTACATACCTGCTCCACTGTAGCGTCATGTGCTGACCTTCTCTTTACAGAGGCTGTACACGGAAAAGTGGAACAAAGACAAGACCACCATTCACGTCATGCCTGATACTCCAGACATCTTGCTGTCCAGAGTGAACCAGATCACCATGAGTGATGTAAGTTGGCAAAGAAGTGGGCAGTGTGTGTGTGTGTTGGGGGCAGGGAATGCTGAAGGGAGCTAACGCTGGTGGAATGCCTGTCTTTTACATGCCCGCCGTGTTGGAATCGGGAGCTCTGTTGTAACTGAAGTCACACATCCCTGTTGTTTCTCTGGTTCCTGGCTTAGAAACTCTACAAAGCTGGCTGGGAAGAAGAGAAGAAGAAAGGCTACGACCTGAAGCCTGACGCCATCTCAATAAAGGCTGCGAAGGCCTCTAGAGACATTGCCAGTGATGTAAGTGCTGCCACGGGAACACGGTTAGCGTGAGAGAAGGTGCAGACAAGCCAGGCTGTGCCTGATCGTGAGTTAGGGTCAGCTCACTGGCTGGACACACTACCCTAAGATGCTTCCCTTCGCGCAGGCCAGATACCCTCTAATCATTTTGCTCATTGTTCAAGGTAAAAATGATAAGGTCATATTAAAATAAGTTATGCTTAGTATTTGAATTCAAAAGACAATTTTAAGGAAATTTAAGGGTGTGATCTATGTGCTTTACCTATGAAGTCCATGGCCAGCTCTCATCCTAAAGACACACTAAGGAATTGCGGTCTTCTGTGTTTACACAGTGAGGGTGTGAGGACCGAAACACTGCTTCTGAGATTCCTTTCCAATATTTGAAGTACGGAGCCATTGCTTCTTGGCTCTGCTGCCCCCTCTCTGTCTCATTATAGGAAGCGCTAACTTTCTTTACCTACACCGAAGTTAGGAGCACCCAGTGAATCACATTTTATTCTCTTAGCTGAACCATTTGAATCATTGCCCTGTCTCTTGTCTGTCCGCAGTACAAGTACAAGCAGGCTTACGAGCAAGCCAAAGGGAAGCACATTGGCTTCCGCAGCCTGGAAGACGACCCCAAGTTGGTGCACTTCATGCAAGTGGCCAAGATGCAATCAGACCGGGAGTACAAGAAGGGCTACGAGAAATCCAAGACATCCTTCCACACCCCGGTGGACATGTTCAGCGTGGTGGCAGCCAAAAAGTCCCAGGAAGTGGCCACCAACGCCAACTACAGGAATATAATCCACACCTACAACATGCTTCCGGATGCCATGAGCTTTGAGTTGGCCAAGAATATGATGCAGATTCAAAGCGATGTACGTAAGAATGATGCCCGTTTGTAGAGCCATTGGTCCACGCCATAAACCGCTCATGGGTGACCTACGTCATAACATCTCAAAAATCCTGAAAGAAATCCACATTCTGTTTCCTGAAGAGGGAGGAGTCTTATTCATCCCCTTGGGCTGAATTCATTTTTTTCTGAATGGAAGAAGGGTCTGTTCTACAAACTAAAATCTAATCTTTCACTCTTGCTGCTGCAGTCACTGTTGGCCGTGGAGGTCAGCAGCAGCAAATTGATTTGATTTTAGAGAGCACCCATTGAAGGAAATAAGCCTAGCAAAGAGGATCAAACGTGTGAAAGGCTCTTGGTCACAGGGTGAAAGGGAAAGGCCAGTGTGGTGGTGTATGCTGTGATGCCCGTACTAGGGCAGCCCCGGGCTTCTCTCTGGACCAGTTTTCCTCCACCACCTCTGTCCTTGCAGTTGCCTGTGCTGCCCATGGAATGTTGAGGAGGGAGTGACTGAGGAATCCCTTGGAATGGATAGAGGGAAGACAGGGAAGGATTTCAGAGCCATTATCAACTCATGTGCATTATAAAAATAAATGCAGACCACACCAGGCCAGGCCTAGAGTTTTCATTGGACTAGGAACCCGGGCTATGAATTTCCAGGAAGACACAGCCATGTCTAAATGAAAACACCACACATAGTTAGAGGGAGACATGTCTCAGTGGAGGGGGGAACCCCACACAATTGTACCAAGTGCTAACAGGTTTCTAGTGTGCATTAGGAAATCGTAACAAAGGTAGATGATCAAATGCTTTCTGCCGGAGAGAAAAACCTGATTTTCAGAATTAACCTATCCATGAGGAGATCTGGACCAATTATCTGTCAGGAGAGTGTAATCATGTGGCAGATGAATCCATTTATTAGTTCCTCACACATTCCCTTTATGAAGGCATCAAGAAAAACAAATCCAGCCAGGCGGTGGTGGCGCACACCTTTAATCCCAGCACTCGGGAGGCAGAGGCAGGCAGATCTCTGTGAGTTCGAGACCAGCCTGGTCTACAAGAGCTAGTTCCAGGACAGGCTCCAAAGCCACAGAGAAACCCTGTCTCGAAAAACCAAAAAAAAAAAAAAAAAAACCAAATCCATAAGTCCTTTGCTCATTTGTAATTTCTTGTGTGAAGGAATGTGAGGAAGACATTGGGGGTGAAATGATTGGCATTTAATATGCAAGTTGAAAACACATGGAAATGATGGCCTGTCACACACACACATTCATGGTCCGTGGACGCTTGCTCTCTTCTGACCATTGTTTTATCTTCCTCTCCGATAGAATCAGTACAAGGCAGACTACGCTGACTTCATGAAGGGCATTGGATGGCTCCCGTTGGGCTCCCTGGAAGCGGAGAAAAACAAGAAAGCTATGGAGATTATTAGCGAAAAGAAGTACCGGCAACACCCAGACACTCTGAAGTACTCCACGCTGATGGACTCGATGAACATGGTTTTGGCTCAGAACAATGCAAAAATCATGAATGACGTAAGTCTTGCAGTAGTGGAGCTGGCCTGGCTGAGAAAGATTCTGTTGCCTTTCCACTACAACTCCACTAACCCTATAAATCACAAGCCACATGCATGTGTGTGTTCCAGACAAGTGCAATACGAACAATTAGTCCTCTTTAACACTGTCAAGTATGCAGGTACTTAGTGGCCCTGTCGGGCTTGGGGCTACCATATTGGTTTATGCAAACATTTTTATCATCAGATAAAATTCTACTGGCTAACACTGGGCTAAAGCAAAGACTAGCCACAGACAATGGGCCAGAGCTATGCCATTCACTGTATCTATAAGCAAATGTATATTAATGTAATGTTTTAATCAATATTTGTGGGAAAAAGAAACATGTTCTTTACCCTACAGAAATCTCTGTGTGTGCCAAGACACACTCGTGTTGTTTCTTACAGGTTAGAGGTTCTGAAAAGAGATGTCAATACGGAATTTGAGGCTTGTAGGATTTTTTTTATGATAGTACCTTAGAAATATTTTAAATATTGGCAAGTGATGTAAGTGTGGCATATCTGTAGGAGAGAGGTCTGGAAGTAAAGGACCTGCAATGCAGATTCAACACAGCCTTAGCCAGTGACCAAGAGTAGATGACCAAGTATCCAGCTGCCAAAACCTGGTCCTCCCTGGACCAGAAACCTAAGAGGCACATGTTCAAGCATTGTTACTGCACTAGAAACAGACTGGAAAGTACAGATTCATGTCTGTCACTGGAGAATTGATTAAACCAGTTGGATCATGCCTCTGCAGCTTCCTAGATGGAGAGAATTCTTTTTAGAAGGTTCCAAGATGTCTGATCCATATTTTGTGGCAAAAAGCCAGTTCTAAATATTATATGTTCTATGATTTTACTTTTGTTTTGAAACAGCATGCTTACAAAGCTCTAGGAGGAAGTGTCCATCTCTAGGCTTAAGGCAAAGGGATGGGACACTTTGATTTTCTTTCTTGCACCTTCTTCTCCATGTTACTTTTCACTTAGATACACAAAATCCTGAGACCTGTATACACACGATAATGTGCATGTGTATAGTGAGCTCTTTTTAAGAGTTTTAAATACCACCTTGTTCTTTTCCCCCAGCATCTCTATAGACAAGCATGGGAAGCTGACAAGACCAAAGTCCACATCATGCCTGATATCCCCGAGATTGTTTTGGCAAAAGCAAATGCAATTAATATGAGCAATGTAAGTATAATACCCCGGTTGCCATCTTTCTTTGTTGCCTGCTCCCACCAATAATAGAAAATTAACTCACTGATGTCTCTTAATTTATGAGAGAGAACACGTAAAAACTAGTAGACTATTGCACTTTGTTAAAGTCAATCAGTGTCTTTCCCTCTCTAATCTTTGCTCTGCTAAAATTTGGAGCAGGGCTGCTAATGATGGCTGAGACAACAGCTATGGTTTTGAAGAACTATTGGATTTCATTTGGGGACAGCCCCCCCACCTTGAATTCAGAGACTTGGCAGGAAGAGAAAGGCTGGGAGCCAGAAGAGAACCCCAGCCTTTGAAAAACCCTCCACTAAACTGTGGAGACGATCCTTAAAAGGGGTTAAAACAATAGAAAGAAAGAAAAAAAATGAATGTCTTGAACAAACTGGAACAAGCCCTACAATAAGGAATGTGAAACTGTTGCTGGAAAATGCATTTGATGTTTAATTTCATTTCCTTCTTTTTCTGTCCCTGGTTGCTGGAACTCCTCCAAGATGAGCGGCTTTTATTCCTTTTCTTTGTTTGAATTCCACAGAGATTTGGAATTGTGGATGTTTTTTATTTGACTGTGGAATCCGTGCAACTATTTACATAAGTAAAAGAGGCCATTGTAAAACTAAGGTGTTCTTTTGGCACGTGAAGACGGCTGGTTTGTTGTCCTTCTTTGCTTCTAATTTGATCAAAATGAACAAGTAGGAGTTGGCTGAGCTTTATCGTCTTCACGGCATCTTTTCAACCTCACAGCAATCAGGACCTTTCCTTTTGTAATGATATACTAAAAGCACATTTGAGCTCAAGTAATTGTTTTCTTTTGATTTTTTTCTCCCAGACATAATGATGTTTCTTAGAACATTCAACCATCGAACCACCAATACCGCATCTGCCAGACAGAAAGTCTTGCTACACAACTAGTCAGCCTTCTAGAATAAAGCTGGATTTTCTTCTCTTTGCAGAAACTCTACAAACTGTCTCTGGAAGAATCTAAAAAGAAAGGCTATGACCTCAGAACGGACGCAATTCCTATCAAAGCTGCCAAAGCATCAAGAGATATTGCAAGCGACGTAAGTGTGAAGGGTGGCCAGGAACCAAGCAGAGAAATAGAGCCACAAACACAGAGTGCATTGCAATATGAAAGCAGAACATCATCCCATGCCTGAGAGCCATAGACTCGCTCTGCTCCACAAATGCCTCTTGACAATGCTTGTGTCTTCTCTGGCCCTTCTGGGAAAATGTACAAAGACACAACAGGATTCTGATCATGCTAGGGCACTCACAGACCTCAGCATCCCCCTCAGGAGGATTAGGTGAACTCTCTGCTTGTTAGCATCTGTATTCCCAGCAGGATACCTTATGTAGTGTCACTGGGTTTTTGATCATTGATGCTGATGATGGCCACTCTTTAAATAATGAGGAAACCTGCAACCTAGTTGTTAAAACATTAGTGACTTGGCATCAGCTGTGGTAGGTGAACTCAAGCCACCAAGACATATGAACCCTATGATCTCGGGATCCCCACAGCCTGAGAAAGTTGGTGGACCAGCACAACACTGTCATAGGAAACTTGATCCATGACTCAAAACTCTGCTCTCAGAAGCGGGAGTGATGAGACACACCAGGCTGCGCTCTCTCCTTTGCCCTCCCGTCCTGCATCCTCCCTTTCTCAGTCCCTCCCATTGCTGGGAACCCCTAGTTCTTCCTCTGATACACTGGCTCCTCCCCTGTAACCTACACACTCAGCCTCACGAAGAAAAGACTAAGAAGCACGGTACGGTTCGCGCTCTCTCTCCTCTATGCAACCTGGGTAGAAATAGCAACGTTGCTCCTTAGTTTTGTCAGCTTGAAGAGAAAAAAAATCCTGCAGAATATGAAGCTGCTCCAAAATCATGCTTTGCATTCCATACATGAGCCGCTTTTTCAGCAGCAGGTGACTGACTGGTTTATTTCCCCGGCGGCACTGGACTGCTTACACAAAGCTCACTTTTTGTCCCTCCTTTGCTGCGATCTTCCTGTAACCGCAGAGGGTGAGAGCAAGGCAGCATAGTGCAGGATGGTGTGCACCCCAGTCCTCAGTCACCCCAGGAAGTCGCTCAGTGGGTAGTCTCTTATCAAATGGGGCCTGCAGTAAGAACTCTGCTGCCAGGCTCATAAGCAAACGTCAGAATGTTTTTGGTCCACAGCAGAGCCGTGCACAGCTACCGATTTTATGAAATACAGAGTATTAACCCTAGAATTGTTCTTCACTTATTTTCTTCACAGTATAAATACAAGCACAATTATGAAAAGGAGAAAGGAAAAATGGTTGGCTTTCGCAGTCTGGAGGATGATCCCAAATTAGTCCATTCCATGCAAGTGGCTAAGATGCAGTCCGATCGCGAGTACAAGAAGAACTACGAGAAGACGAAGACCAGCTACCACACCCCTGCCGACATGCTGAGTGTCACAGCTGCCAAGGACGCCCAAGCCAACATCACCAACACTAACTACAAGCACCTCATTCACAAGTACATCCTCCTCCCAGATGCGATGAACATCGAGCTGACCAGGAATATGAATCACATCCAGAGTGACGTAAGAGAACCTTCCAGCTCAGGGGTGGCTGGGTCCCCAGCATAAATAGAGACATTGCAGTCTTATCTACTATATTTTAGTGTCTTATCTGGAGAAGTAAAGTCAAGTGTGTCTCCTTTCTTTATAGAACGAATATAAGCAAGACTACAATGAGTGGTACAAAGGGCTTGGCTGGAGCCCCGCTGGTTCTCTAGAGGTGGAGAAGGCCAAGAAAGCCACTGAATACGCCAGTGACCGGAAGTACCGCCAGCATCCCAGCGGCTTCCAGTTTAAAAAGCTGACCGACTCCATGGACATGGTGCTGGCCAAGCAGAATGCTCACACCATGAATAAGGTAGAGCGCGCACCGCACTTCCTGCCTCCCAGTCCAGAAGAGGTCAACAGGCTATGAGGGAGCTGAACTCAGGTCCTGCATTCTAGGAAGTGGCAAATGATTGTAGAGCGTGGTCCTGTACCACATTTCAATGTCTGTCTCTCTCAGTGCCTTCCCTTATCGTTATAACTGGGTTAGAAATTGCGTATATTTTCACTGCATATATCCTAAGTACTCTCATTCCATTCTATGGAAAAGATACAAAATACTATTTTTCCAAATCTGACATTAAAGCCAGGTGTGACAGAACACACCTGTAATCCTAGCAGTTGGAAGGCTCAGGCTCTCTCTCTATATAGAGATGGATAGATAGATATAGATACACTATTATATGTATTCTGAATCCCATTTTTCCTTTTTCTAGTTCAAACAAAGTACATTTGAATATTCTGTTTATCTTCTTTCCTGTTATCCTTAACCATTATTCAGACGTAAAATGATTCTTCTCCCACTCCCTAGCATTTATACACCGTTGACTGGAATAAAGATAAAACCAAGATTCATGTGATGCCCGATACACCAGATATTTTGCAAGCCAAGCAGAATCAGACACTGTACAGCCAGGTAGGTGAAGCTTGCATGTTGATGACATGTTTTGTCTCAAAACATACTCATTTAGAAACTGATGTAATAGGAAACATCCGGTGTAAATACTGAAGCAACGGAAGCAAATCAAACTCCTCATTCTAGAGGGCTTTCGAGACCCTGTTAAGAGCAAGGGCCCTGGCTGTGGACTCTAAGGAGGCAGGGGCTACATCTGTCCAATCGCCATGCTCATTGCGCTTGGTGCAAAGGAGAGTTGCCATAGATAAGGACTGAAACATAGAGTTATGTCAAACGGACCTGATGTAAGCTTTGACTTTGGTATCTGTGTGTTCCTTGATACTGGAAGAACCACCTATTCTGAAGTTTGTTTCCGTCCCTACTAAAATCAGGACCACAAAAGTACCTGTGACATTGGATGTCCATGAGCAACAAATGAGAGGCCCCATATGGTGCACAGCACAGCACAGCACCCAGCGGGCAGAGAGTCCTAGATGACAAGTTTGCTACGGTGGTTTTAAGATACTGCCAACAAGTTTGACTGGAATAGCTAGCTCATTTATTGAAACGTCCAAAAGGCGTTTATTACTTTTATCATGTAGGTAGTTGAAATGGTGTGATCTGATTTTCTTTTTTTAATCATTTATCGCCAGTGTTTAAAACAGTGGCCCCAGACTCTTGTTAGCTGCTAGAAGAAAGCTGCCTTATAAATCCAGAAGGACTGGATTGTTTCTAAATAGTGGATGCTGTGTCCATATACACCATCAGCCCAAAATGAAATGAAAGACTAAGCTAGATCCCATGATGCTGTCAGTGCTGAGTCTATTGTTATCACCTGCTTGGTTTTATCTGTGTGTGGAGTCGGAGTAGTTGATTTTAGGGTTCTGTATTCACTCTCTACACACGCCTGGGCTTGTCTGCAATTTAATATAGAAGAAATAGCACTAAAGAGTCTCTTTACTTTTCAGAAATTCTATAGACTTGGTTGGGAAGAGGCTCTGAAGAAAGGCTATGATCTTCCTGTTGATGCAATCTCTGTCCAGCTGGCCAAGACGTCAAGGGACATCGCTAGCGACGTAGGTCCTGGTGGGGGCAGAAGGCTGCACTTTCAGCTGGGTGGGCCATGGGGTGTTGGTTATTTTAGAAATGGACTTCTGTTTCTTCACCTCTTTCTATCATAGCTACCCCCTCTTTCCTGTTTTCTATTGGTCTATTTTAGAAAACTTAAGACCAGATAACAAATCAACATTAGCAACTGGTGTTGATAGTTTTTAACCTGCATATGTCTGAAAATTAGCCATCAGTCATTTTAAGTTAGCCCCTCCTTGCACTTGAATAATTATAGTAAATTAGTTGAAAATCCCAAAAGACTCACTTTACATTTTCTTGACAATTCAGAGATCTGGTTCATAAGAAAAATGCCATTTGTGCCCTAAAGGGCAGATTCCTCATATAGCTGGAAAAGTTGGAACTTTTGGTGAACACTCTACATATGGCCCCCATATTCATTCAGTTTTGTATAAAATATGCTTCATTTGCATATAAATAAATATTTCATTTTGTTCATCCCCAAAACTCACTAGAAGAAATGCAGATCGTCCTGGGTGGTCGAGCTAGCTCTGTAGGTAAAGGAGCCTGCCAGCAAGCCTGGCAAGCTGAGTCCAATCCCTGGAGCCCACGTGATGGGAGGAGAGAACTGACTCCCACAGCTTGTCTTCACACACACTGTGGCGTGCGTGTACCCACACATGGACACATGCACATGAGTGAATAAACAAATGTAGTAGTAAAATTAACTTATAGTGCTTGGTTTATAGCAGCAAAGACTGCTGCTGAACCTGACAGCCTGGGTTTGGTCCTAGAGATCCACATGAAGAAAATGATTTCCACAAATTATCCTCTGACCACTGCATGCATGCTATAGCAGAAGTCTCTCTCTCTCTCTCTCTCTCTCTCTCTCTCTCTCTCTCTCTCTCTCTCTCTCTCTCTCTCTCTCTCTCTCTCTCTCCTTTTTTTTATAGTTTTAGAGAATGAATTACCAAAATTTCTTAGGGACACGCAGCCTCTTAAAACTTTTAAAACATAGAAGGATTTGCAAGTCAGGTGTATTGGCCCACACCTTTAATCCCAGCCCTCAGAGCCCTGTGAGGCCAGCCTGATCGACATAGTGAGTTTCAGAAGAGCCAGAGCTACACAGTGAGGCCCTGACTCGAAAACAAACACAACAACAGCAGCAAGAAATAAAAACCCAACAGCAAAGATGATTTGCTTCCACACATGGGCTGAGCGGAAGGGGAGAAAGAGAGCCCAGAATCTGAGAAGAAATTCAAAGGATACAGGGGGCAAATCTATCTAATTCAATTGTGGCACTCTAGAAATACCAGGATATAATTTGGACTCTCTGGCTTTCAGATCAAGACCTCATTAAATCGAACCGAAATAATGATGAAACTACATGATAAAACCAACTCATTTTCCTTTAGTGCTGTATGCTAATAAGAACCTAGCAATTGAAAGGGCATCGACAATTTCCCAGCAACCCAGTGGCCAATAGTTCCTCATTCCTTTTCTTGCAAATCCACTTGAAAGTTCGCAGTTAAATTAGCTATATGTGAACTTCCCCACCACAGGAGAAATAGTTTTTCCTCTCAGCTCCCAATGGCTCTCTACCATTTCATAGAATTTTCAAAGCAGGCTTTAAATGTGTAATCTCATAATTTAATGAATAGAATTTAGAGTTGGGAGGTAGAGCGGTTATTCCGTTCAGTCCTTCGCCAGCATCTGCCTTCTCTTCATGCATCATGTGGAGAGGGAATGAAGTGCTTGGATCCGTGGATACTCGCACACAGAGGACATGCGTGGTCCTTAGAGCGGGAGTTTTGCCCATTGGGCTGTGCTGAGTTATTATCAGACTTCTTACTGTTGGTGTGGGGTATTCTATCCATCAGCACCAAGTCTGTGTTCTGGAATAGCACAAAGTAGCTTGTTTCTTCTTCTATTTGACATTTCTTCAAATATCCCTGTCTCCTTATTCTCCTTTGGTTTTAGTTTTGGAACTGTGTTGGCCTTCTATGAGCAGTTCGTTTTGTCTGTGATTTGTTTTGCTTTGTCGTCTTAAAATAGTGTGTCAAATTTTAGTGTTTTGTTGAGACAGGAGCTCAGGCTAGCTTAAATGGGCTTCTGGCATGTGCTTATCTGTGCTCCCTACAGACAGATGGCTCTACTTTTTATAAGCAATTTTGCCAGACTGTCCATATCAAGGGCTGTGTCGGGTAGGTTTTGCATGGCTCTGATTAGAACCCCTCACAAAAACAAGAAGGGAAAGACATTGTATTTTGATTCAGTTCCCACCATGGCAAAGAAGGCAGGGTGAGCACCTCAGTTTCCATCCCTGCAAACCAAAAAGCTGAAGATGGGAAAGCTGACACTCAGCCCGCTTTCTCCTTGTCCTTTTTCATTCGGACCAGGCCCTGGTTCATGGGACTCCATGACCCATATGCAGAATGGGACTTTCCCCTTCTGGAAACGCCCTCACAGATACACCCAGAGGCGTACCTTCAATCTTTTAGATGATTCTGTAGTCAATCAAATTGATAATGCAGCTAGCAACGATCACAATGATATAGTCAACTTCAAATCCAGAGTAGTTGAAATGTATGTATTCGGAGGGAGCAGAGCCTATGTGTGTGAGGCCCACCATGTGTTCAGAGTCTAACATTAAGTTACCATCATTGCGCTTACTAGCCGTGCTGTCGTTTAACAGCAATGTAATTTCTCCAACTAAATATAAAGCTCTGGACTTTACTTTTGTTATCTCAAATTTATATAGCTTATTTTCGCCTACTTGACAAGATGTTGAGTTCTTATGTAATTTATTTTTCTAACGAAAATATCAAAGTATTCCCATCTGTGCCTATAAGATATAGATCCCAATCTAGACAAAACTATATAATGTGATCTTGTAAAAACTCTGTAATTTACATTTTAGCATGTTCACCAGATCATATACCTTCATAATTTTTCTGTCGTTCAGCCCCCATTTTTTTCATAAGCATGTGACAAGGATTTTGCTGAATGTTATCCTTAATTCAGCCACACAATATCTGGCACATATCTCTGCCTTTGGAAAGAACTAATTTCCCATGATAATCTCCCTTGATATTCAACCGCATTCGTTTTTTAGATAGATCTAATTAAACAGGACTTACTTAAGGAAGGAAACATTTCCTGTTAGGTTAGCTCAGAAATCATTCTTTCACATCGTGTTGGGGGAAAAATATAACAACAAAGAAAGTTGAGTTAACTTAGCTTTTATTCACGTTATTAAAAAAGACCATTTTCTGATTTCAGTTTAAATATAAACAAGGCTACCGGAAACAACTGGGACACCATATTGGATTCCTGAGTGTGCAAGATGATCCAAAGCTCGTGCTATCTATGAATGTAGCCAAAATGCAGAGTGAACGAGAATACAAGAAAGACTTTGAGAAGTGGAAAACCAAATACACCAGCCCCGTGGACATGTTGGGCGTGGTGCTGGCCAAGAAGTGCCAGGCCTTGGTGAGCGATGTGGACTACAAGAACTACCTACACCAGTGGACGTGCCTGCCTGACCAGAATGACGTCATCCAAGCTAAAAAAGTCTATGAACTGCAAAGTGAGGTCAGTGTCTATCAGATTTGTTAACTTAAAATTACTCCATGTATTGATAGCTATTTATATGATAAAACAGAGATTGGAAAGGGGAATTATCATCACTGACCACCTAAACCACACGGGTGTGTCATGGTGAAGATGAAGATGAGATTGTGATTGCTTGCTTTGTCCTTTCCTAGAACATGTACAAATCTGACCTTGAGTGGCTAAGAGGCATAGGATGGAGCCCCTTGGGTTCTTTGGAAGCAGAGAAGAACAAGCGGGCTTCAGAAATCATCAGTGAGAAGAAGTATCGCCAACCTCCGGACAGAAATAAGTTCACCAGCATCCCTGACGCCATGGACATAGTTCTGGCAAAGACAAATGCCAAGAACAGGAGCGATGTGAGTATCTGTTAGAAATTGACAGGAGAGTTTATAGTACTTGCTACCTGGCAGTTAGGAGCACTTGCCTAGTGAACGACAGAGCAGCAAAGCCTTGTCTCAGTTAGTACAGCGTAATGTTTTATGGTGGTCTGATCTACTTGAATCACTAACCACTTTACATTAAATAATATATACAGTTTATTGTCATCTTTGTTCAACCAAGTTTCCTTACTTAGCTAAAATGTGATTTAAAAATACATTGAATATGTTTTTGCTTTGGAACCTAGATACAATAAGGACCTGGGTATTTTGGTTGGGACAGAGCATGGAAAAGGGGGGGCAAATCTGGGGGGCCTTGCATACTGGAAATATTATAAAGAAATGGGTCTGGGATTTTGTTTTGTTTTGTTTTAACCAGAGTCATATTTTCCAACCTTTAAAAGGTATATTTTCTAAGGATATTTGCCTAGCACTTATGAGACCCTAGGTTCAATTCTCAGTGCCACAAAAAAAATGTTTTTTTACAAAATGATAATAATGCATTTTAATATAACTGAATCATGATCATGCAATAATTCCATAGCATACTTAATTTATGTTCTGCCTTTAGTGTCCTTCTCTAGCAGGGACACCAGTACTTATAGAATAGGTGCTTAGTAAGCACTGACAATGAGATAAACAAAGGTAGCTGTTTGGGATGTTTCTAGACTAGGAAGGGCCAAACACTATTGTTACTCAGCCTAAGCTTGAACATTACAAGAAGCTGAACCAACTGCCCTGGGATCCTGGAACATGCAAGGAAGTTGAAATAGATACAGATGGTAGCTGTGTAGGTCTTAAGAATGGCTTTGTACACCGTGTTCAATGCGCGCTCCATTTTAAACGCACGTATTAGTTCTGACCTGATGCATAAGATTGTGTTTTATAACTGACAGCTCCTCTCGTCCTAACCAAGTACTCATAGACACTCCACAGTTTTGTTTTCCAAAGCAGGTGTGAGCCTGCAGGCTTCTTTCTGCCTCCATCCCCCTTCCTTCTCTTTAGATCTTTGCAATACATTTTGGTTTTCTTTCTTCCCTGAATGTTGCTTCTTTTTAGAATTTTAGTTTTCCCGAGAAAGAAACTAAAAGCTCTGAACTGGGAAGATAAGCAAGGCAGGAGGATGGATCACAAAGCTGACCAGGCCGTGCTTGAACAGTGTGCCATAGTCGCAGGGATGCCGACAGAAATTTGACAGGATCTAGAAACTTCTTTTCCTTTGTTTGTGCCAACTTTGAGGTGGCATGCTACTGGCCTCTAGTGGATAGAAAGCAGGGATGCTGCTAAAGATCCCATGAAACACAAGACGGCCCCCTACAATTAAGAGCCACCCCGTGTCCAACACCAGCTACTATAAGGCTAAAAAAGCAGTGGCACTCTTAGCAGAAAGATTGGCCAGGAACTTGAGGAAGCACATATTAACATTAAAGAGCCTTGTTTCATTTGGGTCCTGAAGGCCTAATTAACTTCTCTTGGCCATCTGCATGATAGAAAGCATATTCATACAGAGATAGGTTCCAACCCTTTGAATGCCCCACGTTGTACATCTCAAAGGGAACTTGGAAAGTCTAAGGAATTAATGAAACCTTAAAAATGTTCACACTGGAAGAGCTGATGAGCTGGGTCAGCGGATAAAGGCACCTGCTACCAAGTTTGTTGACTTGTGTATGACCCCTGGAACCTACATAGTGAACAAGAACCCACTCCTCCAAGCTGTCCTCTTGCCTCCATGGACAAGTCATGGCACCTGAAACCCCCCACCCCTATCACCACACTTGTGTGCATGTGCATGTATGCGCATGCGTGCGCACACACACACACACACACACACACACACAATAAATGTTAAAAATAAAAATAATCTATTTAGTTTTATTACAAATACCCTTTACAGTAAAAGAAAAATGTTTCCCTTGGCTGATGAAGCGATCTGAGGTCACACGTTTCATTTATTTGCCATGTCTTCATTCTTATTCTGGACCATTCCCTTACTATCCCTCCATCTTCTGAATCTTTGATGTTGATGACAGGCGCAGCGTCTCCTTCCCCTTGGGTTTTCCAGGGTGTCCTCACGATTCAGATCATGTCTTTCCAAGAGGAAGCCCCACGCTGTGTCCTCCTCGGGTCCCATGAAAGGAGGATCCAGGACATCAAGTAGTTGTCCTGTTGCTGATCATTTGAACTTTTATCACTTCCTTAAAGTGGCATTGCCACATTCTTCACTGTTAAGTTGATCGTTTTATCCCTTGGAAAAAAAATTGAAGACAGAGTCCCACTATGTATCCCTGGGTGATGTGGATCTCACTATGTATATGTAGAGCAGGCTGGCCGCAAACTCACAGAGAGGCCTGCCTCTGCCTCTCAAGTGCCAGGATTAAAGACATGCGATACCACATTTGGCAAAATATCATTCACTGCATGCACTGGAAATGGGGTTCAAAAATTGTAATTGATAAATATCTTGTTGATAAAGTTTGATAGTGTGTAAATATCCTATTTTTCAAATGTTTACTTTTAGGGAATTATTTGAATTCCATTGGTGTTCTGTTGAAGATAAATATGAAGATTTTAGGACACTCAAGAGATTTTGATAAATTTTAAAACTGTCTCTTTTGGGAATCCCAAAATCTCTGTCAATTTACTTATTCTCCTAAATAATCATATGTAGTAACTATAAATAATAAACCAGCTGAGGACTAAGATTCCCTAGTTCCAGGACATAACCTGGATAGATCATCTTTTGATGGGGTATTTTGAAGGCCAAAAAAAAAATCAGAGAATGCTATGCTATTTGATAGGGTCAGCAAAGTTTTATTATATTTATTTATTTCTATAGACAGTACCTATCATTTCAAAAGGGTGATCCGTACTCTAAATTTGAAGGTAATTGTATTTCAGTTAAGAAAACCTTGTCTGTTTTCTGCTTATATCGTTGTCTTTTTTTTAATCAATTATAATGTTCAGTGCCCATGAACCTAATACTCCTCACCATGATCTTGGACCCTGACAATCCCCTGACAAAATGGTCATTTCTCATTTTAGAGATTGTATAGAGAAGCCTGGGACAAGGACAAGACGCAGATCCACATCATGCCTGACACTCCCGACATCGTTCTGGCTAAGGCGAACTTGATCAACACAAGTGATGTGAGTATCCAAGTTCATAGTGCCTTCCCGGCAAACTCTGTCAGCTGTGTCTCAGTCGGCCAAGTGGTCTGGAAGCTCTTCTGAATGCCCAAGTCATTTAATTGACTATGAATGACTTGGGCTCCTTATTTGGTTGGGAGTTTGCTTATCCAATGTTGGTACTCACTGTTTAAAACAGCATTGGAGCACAGATCTCTATTTTTGCATTTTTTCATTACGTGTATTATTATCAAAATGAAATGTTTATACCATTCTCACCCTCTCCTGTGTGGGCAGAAACAATTATTATTGGATTTGCACTGTTTACAATGTTTTGTGCTTGACAAATAGATTCTAGGTAAAATTTTGAACAAGTAAACAATCCATTAGAGGAAATTTTCATTTTTACCAATTATTTTGCTGCCAAATGTTAACCCTTGAAATGTATGGGTGTAAAAAGTAAACATTTAAAACACAAATTCTGAACCCCAATAAGGTGACTTTAACATTAAAGAATATATGACTGTAGTACTACAAAGACTAGAATATGAACAAAAAGTCTAAGAATAGTCAATAGCCATCTTAAACCACATGGCTTCTGGATAAAAATATGTTTGAATATATTCTCAATTATTCAGTAATGTCACAGTCTGAATGGGTAAATTATAAACATGTAAGTTTTAAAATTCAGTACTTAAACTTTAAAGTATTTTTTCAATTATGAAGAACCATATTACCTCCAGGTTCCAGTCCCTCTGTTGATGGTCCTGTGTCATGACGTAGGAACATTAGCTACACGGAAGCAATATCCTCTCACTGTTTTTTCCATGGGAAGAGTAAGATTGAAAGACTTTCCCTTCTCTATAGCAGCTTCTCACAGAACACAACATAAACTGGAAGATACCACCAAAACGATAATTCATGTCTCTGTCAGCTAGCTCCTGTTGCCTTCTCTAAAGCACTTGGCAAGAGCTGGCATTTAATTTTGTGCATTTGGTAATCAAGGCACTTTAAAATTTAGAACAGGATTATTAGCAATCCGTGGGCATGATATCCAATTACACTGGAGTGGTCGAGACCATAGAGGCTCTTCTCGTGGACTCTTGAAGTAGATAGTACATTGGCTTCATTGTATTGCTTATTCATTACACTATTTATGGAGAATGCTTGTCCCAAAGTGATTGTCTTCATCTCTCAACAGAAAATCTACAGAATGGGTTATGAGGAACTGAAGAGAAAAGGTTACGACCTTCCTGTCGATGCCATTCCAATCAAAGCAGCAAAAGCATCCCGGGAAATTGCCAGTGAAGTAAGATGTTTAGCCCTGTAGATAGTGATTTGATTGCAATGCGTGTAGATGTTATGCCCTGTCTGTAGTGATTTGATTGTAATGGGCCTATTTTAAATTGAACAAAATCATCTAATAGCAAATTAAAACAAGGCGATAATTCCAGACATGCGGCATAAGATATGGATAAGACCAAGGGTCAGTTTATTGTGTATGGGATTTGTGGCTGGATTTAGCCTTTAATCTTTCCTATCAAAACATTGAAATCTATAGCTCTTCAGGCTTAGAAAGAAATTTAGAATTAATAGGTTTTGAAACTTGCCACCAAGGAGGCAAGGAAAGTCCGTTTTTAAAGGGCTGAGCCATTCTTTTGTTCCTTCAGTACAAGTACAAAGAAGGCTTCCGGAAACAACTTGGCCACCACATTGGGGCTCGGAACATCAAGGATGACCCCAAGATGATGTGGTCCATGCACGTGGCCAAGATCCAGAGTGACCGGGAGTACAAGAAGGACTTTGAGAAGTGGAAGACCAAGTTCAGCAGCCCGGTGGACATGCTGGGCGTGGTGCTGGCCAAGAAGTGCCAGACCCTGGTCAGTGATGCAGACTACAGGAACTACCTACACCAGTGGACGTGCCTGCCTGACCAGAATGACGTCATCCATGCTCGGCAGGCCTATGACCTCCAGAGCGATGTAAGTCTAAGGTTTTCCTTTATTCAATTAAACATTCGGTGTCTTTTTCTAAGCATCAAAGTTCACATAAAGTGGGGAATTTATACACTAATGCTAAAACTCCACCTAGTGATCCAAGCAGCATTATTCCTCAAAGAATCTACAGTAGAATATTCCAGATAGCTAATCTAGGCAATGAAGAATTGAGCCATTCTCTACACATTTCTCTCTCTTTAAAAAACATGCAGAGTATTTCATTAAATTTCTGAAATTATCCATGAAGCCAAATGTTAAGTATTGCAAACGTGTCTGTATCATATAGCAGATCATACCCTTCTATCTCTCTGTGGATATATGTGTAGTGTGAAGCGGCAGGGCTGTGTTCCCGCCGCCTAGTCGCCTGTAGTGTGGAAGCGGCGGGGCTGCGTCCCGCCACCCGCCGCTGGCTAGCTTTACACCCGAAATAATTACACGGAAACTGTATTCTTTTAAAACACTGCCTGGCCCATAGTTTCAGCCTCTTATTGGCTAATTCTCATATCTTGCTTTAACCCATATTTAGTCTGTGTAGCACCACGAGGTGTGGCTTACCAGGAGAGATCTTAACCTGCGTCCATCTCGGAGAGGAGCAGCATGGAGTCTCCTATGGCGAATGCCTGAAGCGTCTCTCCAACTCTACTTCCTTGTTCCCACAATTCTGTTCTGTCTACTCCACCTACCTAATTTTCTGTTCTCTTAAAGGGCCAAGGCAGTTTTCTTTATTAATTAACCAATAAAAGAAACATAGACAGATAACTCTCCTCCATCATTTCCCCTTTTTCTGTTTAAACAAAAAAGAAAGGCTTCAACTTTAACATAGCAAAATTACATGTAACAAAACAGTTATCAAGCAAGAATTACAGTTACAATATTTAAATCTATTTTATCTTTTATCATAACTAAGGAAATCTATAACTATCTATTTATTCTTCAACTCCATCAAAGACTCCAGAAGGATATAATGCTACCTAAGTAAATAAGAAATAAGTAACTTATAAAACTCTAGAAATGACAGAGACAACTCGCTGCCTGGACAGTCACCCAAAGTTCCTCTGTACTGTTGGGGCATCCATCTTCAGCCTACAGGCCCATAAGTATCCAGCAGACATTTTCATGAAGCAGGAAATTCCAAAGACAGTTCAGTCACTTTCTGCTGTGTCCTGCAGAACGTCTTGCAGACTCTTTAATGAATCAGGAACCCTGAGAGACCATCTCACCTTTAGGCAAGTTCAGCAGTCCTCTCTCTGCGGGTTCTTTGTGTCCAGTTTATGCAACAGTCCAGCCAAGAGCAGTTTCTTGCCCAAATGGCTAACAAACTCCATAAGTAGCCTCTTCGATGCCCATCTTCCTCTCGAAGTAGATTGGTGCTGCCAGGAGCAGACGTGTCTCATTGTCATGGAAAACCCTAAGTTATTAAAACATTAAATGCCATATTCTGCAGTCTTTGAAAGATATGAAGAATGTCTATCTAACTGAAATATATCTCTACATATCTAGAAAATCTAATAACATGACTACAAGCTTAACTATTATCAATGATTATCCATTAACAACCTATATTTCCTAATTATACATTACAGTTTTTAAAATGAACTACACAATCACAATAGCTTAAGATCAGAAATACATATACATATAACAAATTGACCTTAAAATCCATACCAATGCAAATTATTCATATCTATATCATATCCCCCTTTAAATGTAAAAGAACATTTATAAACAATATTTGGGAAAATGGGCACAGTTATTTCTCTCCAAACTGCTTCCTGCTGAATGGGGGCGCTGTTATTTAGGTCTTTCATGGTATAACCTGTGTGCTAGGTTCCTCTCAGTTGGCAGTTGAGTGAAGTAATTTTTTGAAGATGTTCACAGCAACCTTTCAGGAGGGCGTGGTCTATCATACCATATTGGGATAGAAGCAATCCACAGAGTCTCGTCCTCTGTGAAAACAAAAGAAGAAACTCTTTTCCAAAGCATCATGTTCTTAGATCCAAATCCTGAAGTCATACCGTTAAGATGTCCATTCTGGTCTAGCCTGGCAGCCCATATAATGAAATGTCTCTCTGTACTTAGCTCCTTTACAGTCAAAAAAATCAAAGAAAACACAACAAAATACATAATCCAGACTCTCTGTGAATTTTCCATTTTTACGTGGCTTATTTTTACTCTATCACTTTACTTCTTTTAATCTATAACTATCTGTACTCTGTCTCTTTAAAGACTTTAACCTTTTTTTTTTAAGGCATTAACTTTATTCTCTATATTTTCTTTTTCTCTCTTTTAAGCCTACGTGAGCCATTTAAAGGCCTTCTATGTCTGAATCTTTTCTATTGTGAATCTGTAATTTTTTACTATCCAGGAGCATTTCTTAAAAGGTTAACCACTTCTTAAAATAATACGGTACTGCCTGTTTACAGCCAAGTCTAAACCTTAACTGCGCTGTTATTGTGGTAATTACGATAGATCCTGCCTGAGATCAGCACAGTTCAGCATGGCGGAGCAGAGCCAAAGCCGCTACTGCCTCAGTACACAGCAGTCCACATTGGAGCTGCACTCAGCAGTTTAATTTTGATACTGAGCGTGCAGCACAGAAACTCTTTTAATCCAAGTTACAGCCAAATCAGATGCGCAGAGCACTGCGCAGACTGAAAACACCTCTCTCTCTATGGCGGCAGGAATCCGCAAACGCTGTCCCGCTCGCCTAAGCCTGATTCCGCCATCTGCCCAGGTGCAGGCGGGGAGCAGTGAGCCATTGGCATGGTCTCAGAGTACTTTCTTTCCGATACCAAGCTGGCAAGGTTTTTAAGTGGATTTAGTGACCACGTTGGAGCGCCAATCTGTAGTGTGAAGCGGCAGGGCTGTGTTCCCGCCGCCTAGTCGCCTGTAGTGTGGAAGCGGCGGGGCTGCGTCCCGCCACCCGCCGCTGGCTAGCTTTACACCCGAAATAATTACACGGAAACTGTATTCTTTTAAAACACTGCCTGGCCCATAGTTTCAGCCTCTTATTGGCTAATTCTCATATCTTGCTTTAACCCATATTTAGTCTGTGTAGCACCACGAGGTGTGGCTTACCAGGAGAGATCTTAACCTGCGTCCATCTCGGAGAGGAGCAGCATGGAGTCTCCTATGGCGAATGCCTGAAGCGTCTCTCCAACTCTACTTCCTTGTTCCCACAATTCTGTTCTGTCTACTCCACCTACCTAATTTTCTGTTCTCTTAAAGGGCCAAGGCAGTTTTCTTTATTAATTAACCAATAAAAGAAACATAGACAGATAACTCTCCTCCATCATATATGCTTACATGTGTGACTCGAAATTTCAGAATTTGTACAAGGCTGATCTTCAGTGGCTGAGAGGCATTGGCTGGATACCTTCTGGTTCCCTCGAGGATGAGAAAAACAAACGAGCCACCCAGATTCTGAGTGACCATGTTTACCGGCAGCACCCAGATAAATTGAAGTTTTCCAGCCTTATGGACTCCATGCCAATGGTCTTGGCAAAAAATAATGCTATAACCATGAACCACGTAAGTCCTTTCTTTGCATGAGGGAGGTATTCAATATTTTGAACAGGAGTGGGCAACACTGTTCCCATAGAAAGAAAAAGCACATTCAATTCTTCTCCATGACATTAAGGTGTCTCTAAAGGAAACACGCTACATACTAATAGAGAAACCGAAACCTGAACGCGTCACAGATTTAACTCAAGAGCGTGGTTTCAAAGTGTTCATTATTGACTTGTTCTCTTATTGTTCTTAGCACCTCTATACCGAAGCTTGGAATAAGGATAAAACCACTGTCCACATTATGCCAGATACCCCTGAAGTTATGCTGGCTAAGCAAAACAAAATAAATTATAGCGAGGTAAGCAATGTATTTATGATATGTGATATATTTTCTTTCTATTTCTCTTTATTAATCAAACATAATAATTTATGTCTGTGGCAGAAATTATATAAACTTGGCCTGGAAGAAGCCAAGAGGAAAGGCTATGACATGCGGCTTGATGCCATCCCTATCAAGTCAGCCAAGGCCTCCAGAGACATCGCGAGTGACGTAAGTACCCCTGGGAAGTTAAGTGTACCTGGGAGATTTTCACCATAGCTTTGGCTCCAGGACCACTTTGTTTCTCTTAAGTTCACAGCGGGCCAACCTGTGAAGTTAAAATTGTTGCTAATAGCTTATTATGTCAGCAAGTCGCTTAAAATAATGAGACTAAAACTCGCGGCTTCGAGCCAAACGTCATCTGTAAGAACGACCGTTTGCAAGTGTGTCTACTGCCTGCTGAGCCAAAGCAACACACACTTAACTGAAGTTGGGGTTGATTTTCACTTTTCCAAAAATATATATTTTTTATTTTCACATCACACATTTTGGAGCATTCCTTTGAAACGTAATCCATGCTGTATGAACTGATGGATCTAAGCAAACAGTGCACATCACTCAAAGACCAGCCATCCGCATGGGCCATGTGTTTGTGTCAACCTCCAGGGCTGGGCTGCAGACACTTGTTTGCTTTCTTTATTGTGTTACAGTGGGTTACGTATGGCCATTTTTAAGGAAGCACACACATGTGCTTTGGTCATCTCCTATACACTGCTACTGTCCCCTCTTCCATTCTTTGCTTTCTTTAAAAGATGCCTTTGCTCACTTTGCTCAAATGTTTTATTCACTTTTTTGTCCTTGAATCAGAAATATACCATTTCTTTACAAAATACAGGAAATAATTATCACATTTTTTTAAAAAAATTATCAACACAGAGAAGTTTAATATTAGTGTATAACCATATGACATGCCTACTATAATTTAACAGCATGTTCATAAAGAATTTTTAACGACATAGAAAAGTGCTTATATAATAACTGCAAAAGGCAGGCAAAACCCATTAACATATGACTCATATTCTAATTATATTCTTTCATACACTTGCACCACAAATAGCCCCGTGTAGTAAAATTCTTTGTTCTCCTTTTCTCTTTAGTGTTTTTGTTTGCTGCATGATAAAAGATAGATATATTATATATTCAAAGGAAATCACTACGTTTAATGAATAGGCTAATTTTGTCCTAGTAAATGTATTTTTCTAAAGGTCGGAACAGACCGCTAGCAGTCTTTTTCTTCTTGTAGTTCAAGTACAAGGAAGGCTACCGCAAGCAGCTGGGCCACCACATTGGGGCTCGTGCTATACACGATGACCCCAAAATGATGTGGTCCATGCACGTGGCCAAGATCCAGAGTGACCGGGAGTACAAGAAAGACTTTGAGAAGTGGAAGACCAAGTACAGCAGCCCGGTGGACATGCTGGGCGTGGTGCTAGCCAAGAAGTGCCAGACCCTGGTCAGCGACGTGGACTACAAGAACTACCTACACCAGTGGACGTGCCTACCTGACCAGAATGACGTCATCCATGCTCGACAGGCCTATGACCTCCAGAGCGATGTGAGTACTGACAACCATAAAGACGGGAAACAGTGAGTTAATTCCACAGAAGAAGGTTTAAATAGGTGGCCCAAAGCTCACCTGTGCCTGCAAGTGTGTGAGGGGCAGGACGCCTGCTTTCCTTTCGAACACTAATCTTTAGTATTCATACAAAATGCTAACCACAAAGTGCCTGCTACCTACTAAATTATATTTTTCAGAGAGATCGTACTTGATTTTATGCTCTTTGGCTGAAAATGCATTCCCAACATGGAGATAAACATTAACCGACTCTTTGTGTCAACAGAATATGTACAAGTCTGATCTCCAATGGATGCGAGGCATTGGCTGGGTGCCCATAGGCTCTCTGGATGTAGAAAAATGCAAACGGGCCACAGAAATCTTGAGTGACAAAATCTACCGGCAGCCCCCAGACAAATTCAAGTTCACTAGTGTGACTGATTCTCTGGAGCAGGTGCTGGCCAAGAGCAACGCTCTCAACATGAACAAGGTGAGAGGTCAGAGTTCAGGAAAGCCGCATGGGCTTGCTGAAGCTGAATCCAAGACACAGAAACATGATTGAGAAAAGAGTTTTATACAATAGGACATTTATATCTTTTATTATCTTCCTATTTCTCTAATCTATTATCTGTTATTCATATTTTATTATTGACTTCAGTTATTATTTCTTGATTTTTATAAATATTTTGTGAAAAAATAATCATTGTATAATAATACTTATTCTTACTTTCCTTTTAATTTGTAATGATTTTCAGATTATACTCCAATATGAACTAATTAGTTTGATATATATATTTATATATATATACATGTATATAATATTCATGTAAAATACCATAGTCTTCTCTTCCTCTATCATAATTTTTCTATGGTCTTGAGACTCCTACTGATTAGGCATTGCTGTTTCCTAATGGATGTGTATCTCCTTTGACAGCGTTTATACACAGAAGCCTGGAACAAAGACAAGACGCAGATCCACATCATGCCAGACACGCCAGAAATCATGCTGGCAAGAATGAATAAAGTCAACTACAGTGAGGTGGGAGGAGTTGCCGACTCTTAGACATCTGTACTGGTTCTCACTCCCGTCGCTCATTCCATGGTGGTATAATACTAAATGGCAGCTGTGGAAAGAGCCACATTTTCTCGATTCATGAGAAGAGCAACTTTTGCATTTCTCAATCACTATTATAAAGGTTAAACGTTAAGTAGGATGAGTTAGCATTTAGGGTAATGCAATTTTTGTGTTAACTGCAAGAATTAATTATTTCAGCAATAATCATACGATGAAGTACATTTCTTTTGAATTCAACTTTTTAAAAACAGCATTTTATTTGATGTGTGTGGGTGTTCTGCTTGCATATATGTCAGTGCGCCATGTGTGTGGACCACAGAGGCTGGAAGAAGGTACAGGAACCTCTGGAATTGGTATTACAGAGAGTTACTGATGGTTGTGAGCCACCACGTGGGTGCTGGAAATTGAACCCCAGACCTTAGGAAAAGCAATCAATGCTCATAACTCTGAGCCATCCCTCTAGCCCCACTTTTATTAACTTTTGAAGTGAAGAAATTAAAAACAGAATATGCATGTGTCTCCCCTTAGTACTAGTTCAAAGCTTCCTAAATACATTTTTCTATGTCTAACATATTGCTCTTAAATCGTGGTGTAGTGTTGAAACTTATGATTTCTAAAGTTTAAGAATAAAGCCAAGGTCTGAAACCCCAGAACCATTGACCAACCCAGAGAGACTATGAAGGAACCTCCGCCAGGATTATATAGGAATGAGCCTGGGTCTTTTCTTATCTGGTGGGGGATGGGGCCATGTGTCCCCATTTTAGAACCCACAGCTTAGGTAGAAAGAAAGAGAGACACCCCCACTCACAGGATTGAGTCACCTTTGCTTAAGAATCCCATGACAAGGAGCTTATTTCATAAATCGGTCTCTTCTGGAAATTTCCATTAAAAAGTATTTCTCTAAATACCCACAATGTCCTCAGAAGCTGGCAGTACCAATCTGTACACAGATAGAAATAGGCACCAATGTTCTTCCCTGTCAGGTTCTCTTTGCAATCTTAACTTCCCTACATTCCTAGACATCCCATGAGCTGGTCAAATGTGACTCGGAGCCAAACAAAATGCCGTAGGTGCGCTATGATCAGAGCCAAACATGGGAGCTACTCTTGGCATCCTTCTGACCTGTGGCCCACATTTCTGCACCCTGCAGGAGCACACTGGCTGCTATGTCAATGCTGGTGTGTGTGCTCGTGAATCCTCTTAGACTCTGAGACCTTTCACAAGGAGTAAAGTTAAGCTATGTCTCCCCTGGTCTGCCTCTGCACACTTGTAATTTAAATCTAGCTCCAAGATTGACATTAATCCCTCCGTAATTTCTTTTTTTTTTTGTTTGTTTTTTTTTTGTTTGTTTGTTTGTTTTTTTTCAAGACAGGGTTTCTCTGCAGCTTTAGAGCCTGTCCTGGAGCTAGCTCTTGTAGACCAGGCTGGTCTCGAACTCACAGAGATCCGCCTGCCTCTGCCTCCCGAGTGCTGGGATTAAAGGCGTGCGCCACCACCGCCCGGCCCTCCGTAATTTCTTGCTGTTAGATTGAGGCTGCCGCTGTAAGCCTGTAGAGATCTTTGTGCATCTAAGGTCCTGACAGAGGCGTATCAGCTTTCCTTCTGAGCTCTGTGCCACCAGCGAGTCGAACGCCATTTCTCTGACAGGACAGATCAATAGAATACTAATGTCTGCACAACAAAAGACTTTAGACAGAATTAGAGGTTTAAAGTCATGTTATTTGGAGAAGGCAGGCTTTAGTTGTAGTTATTGTATAATCAGCTTTTAATTATCACCCAAACTAAAAATATCAAGTCCTTCAGCTAGCCGGGAGTTTTTGAACCGGTCTTGCAGGAAACTCCCAGAGACACCATAGTAGGGCAATGTTGCTAGTCAAGCATGGGCCAGGAAGAACTCCCTTGTTTGAGTGCCTAACCCACCCTCTCCTTTCTGAGCATTTTCACTGTCAAATTGCTTCGAGTCTTTTCTGTTCTCATCTTATCTAAGATGGAAATACACAGTGTAGAAATTATCCTGCCATTCACCCTCTTAAGATTTTTTTCTTGGTTCCTATGGAAGTCAGCAACAAAGCCTTCCCCGCCCCCCACTGGTACCAGAGGTTGAATTCAGGGCCTCAAGTGCCCTGCACTTGCTTTAGAGTTGTAACCTAGCCCAAAGGCCACGTTCTTTCCTCAGCCACAGGCATTATGCTGCAATTCCATAATCTTTTCAGTCCACGTCTGGCATTCCTCCCTGGTAGCTAGCCCCACTCCTTCACATGTCCTCACTCCCCCTGAACACCAGCTTATTCTTTAGAAACCTCACTTATCATTCAAGATATCGCCCAAGGGCAGCTCTGGGCAGGAACTTCCTTCGTTCCCAGACCACCGTAAATGACTGCTTCCTGGAACTCTGTCATCTCTGTGGTTAAATTGTCTCGTGTGGTTTGGCTTCTCAGCAGCCGGTCCCCTAAATTACCAGGCTCTCATCACTTCTCCCAGAAACTGGAAGGCTGAGGGAATGATTGTCTTCATCCTTGGTTGTCAAGTACCCAGCATCGTCACGGGCACAAAGTCAGGCCCAATAGACTGAATTGATTACCGTAAACAACAGTTTATCTGCATGTCTCCCTAGGCTTGAGCTTGATTTCTCTGGAGACATTTTACATGTATATTCGTTTATTTAATTCATTGTAAAGTTTTAGGATAATCAGATATAATAATCTTCATAGGTATTTTCTTTGTATCAAAAGAAAAAAAGAACTCAGAAATCACATTCTAATAAGCACTTCATGGAGAGTTTGATGAATTATTTAAACCCTCTATGAGTTTTTAGATATGAACATCACCATCTAACCAATTCCTTTCTTTCCGGGCCGTGGCCCAAATGTAGAGCCTGTATAAACTTGCCAATGAAGAAGCAAAGAAGAAAGGCTATGACTTACGAAGTGACGCCATCCCTATCGTGGCAGCCAAGGCCTCCAGAGACATCGCCAGTGACGTAAGTTAGCAGTTCTCTTCCCGTTCCGTGAGCAGTGTGGTGTGACATTCTCCCTGAGCTTCACAAAGTAATTCCCGTAGGCTGTGTGTGGTGGTGTGTGCACACAACCCCAGCCCTTCAGAGGCCGAGGTAAAAGGACTGTCCTGTGTTTGAGGCTTCCCTCCGGCACGTAGTAATTACTAGGCTAGCCGAGCTTTAGAGCAATGTGTCTTGGTTGGAGTGTCTATGGCTGTGATGACACACCACAAGCAAAGAGCAAGTTGGGAAGGAAAGGGTTTATTTGACTTACACTTCCATATTGCTGTTCATTGTCAGAGGAAGTCAGGACAGGAGCTCAAATGGGACAAGAACCCGGAGGTAGGAGCTGATGCAGAGGCCATGGAGGAACAGTACTTAACTGACTTATGCTTCATGGCTTATTTAACCTGTTTCTGTTTGTTTTTGTTTTGGGTTTTTTTGTTTGTTTGTTTTGTTTTTGTTGTGTTGTTGTTGTTTTGGTTTTTTGAGACAGGGTTTCTCTGTAGCTTTGGAGCCTGTCCTGGAACTAGCTCTTGTAGACCAGGCTGGTCTCAAACTCACAGAGATCCTCCTGCCTCTGCCTCCCCAAGTGCTGGGATTAAAGGTATACTCCACTACCGCCCAGCCTGTTTTCTTATAGAACCCAGGACCGCAAATCCAGGGATAGCACCACCCACAATGGGCTAGTCCCTCCCCTACAGATAGATCTTACGGAGGCATTTTTTCAGTTTAGGTCCCCCCCTTTCAGACGAATCTAGCTTGTGTCAAGTTGATATAAAACTAGCCAGGTCACACTGTATATCTCAAAAAAAATAGACAAAAGAAAAAATGATCTCCTTTTATGAAAATTTCCAGAAATCTGGTTTTGGAGAGAATGGGAAACTTGATATTTCTGAAAGGGGGTTGTGTTCTCAGAAGAAAAAAAGGAATCACTCCCCGAAGACGTAGCATGAAAGAATGCTGGAGCAGAGCTGCAGGCTTGAAGACGTTTATGTATGAGTGATCAGTAGGCTCCTAGGCCTCCATTCTGCTGGGGAACATGGTGTTTTAATGAATAGTAATTAAACTGCATGTGAGCCTTGCTATTGCAACTCACCCTGATCAGATTACGAAGAGAAAGCATCTATTGGTACCACATGGAGACTTCTAGCCCAGGCTTGCACCTTGCCCACTCCTGATGATGCAGTGTAGCACGCCCTATCCTTGCCCCACCCCTATCCTTGCCAAGTCATCCTGCTTACCCGGTGCCTCCCAAATCCTTGAGGAATGGATTCCTGCTTTATATATTGAGGCTCCCTGTTAACAAATATGAAGGCAGACTTTTTTATATAAGAATAGTGGTTCACTTCATTTTTTTGTATATTAGCCTCTTCTTTGCCTCAGCAAAAGGATCAATGCCAACAGTAATAAATAATTAAATCATCAACTTTAAGAAATCTACGAAGAGCTTCCTATGGATTATCTTCGTATTTTACCCAAATGGTACACACTGTCATCATCTCCATTTTATGACTTATTCAAACCACTCTCCCAGAATCAGTCTCAATAGGTGGTGAAGTTTAAACCAGACAAACTCATTCCTTCCCGCTAGGCCATGCCCCTTCCCATTTATTCACCTTTACTTTCTACCTCAGTTGTCTTTAGAATGGGAAGCATGTACTGGGGATGACTGGCTTAGGTCCTGCACTGAAGGCATTCAACTTGTCATAATAAAAACACTCTTGATCCTTGTGAAGATAGAGCACAATGGCCTTGCTAAGAGCACTCTTAACCAGATGGGTTGCCATAGCAACTTTACCAATGTAATCGGTCTTTATGTTGATGATAGAAATTTGCCAGTGATGATGAATGTGTGAATCTGGTGTGGAATACCTTCTTTGTTGCACGATCCAACCACATGAAGCCACTTTTACGGCTTACTAAACACACAATGCTCCCAAATGCATTCCTTTTCTGCCATTTTCAGTGTGTAAGATCCAATTCTTCAGGTTACCCCTGCTCAGATGACCTCATCTGACTCCTGTGTAGGACCTTCCCCAGTGTGTGTGTGCTTCCTGTCTTAGGCATGTTGTATGAAATCTACCTACTTTACCGCATCCACAGGCTTTAAGGGTAAAGGGTGTTGGCTGGAGTTGGTGCTCACCAGCAAAAGTCAGTTAAACTATGATGAAGGTAACATGACTTTGTACAAATTTTGATATCAAAGTATGTAAAATATAACTCTGCTTTGTGAATTTTCATTTCAGTACAAATACAAAGATGGCTACCGTAAGCAGCTGGGCCACCACATTGGGGCTCGGAACATCGAAGATGACCCCAAGATGATGTGGTCCATGCATGTGGCCAAGATCCAGAGTGACCGGGAGTACAAGAAGGATTTTGAGAAGTGGAAGACCAAGTTCAGCAGCCCAGTGGACATGCTGGGCGTGGTGCTGGCCAAGAACTGCCAGACTTTGGTGAGCGACGTGGACTACAAGAACTACCTACACCAGTGGACGTGCCTGCCTGACCAGAATGACGTCATCCATGCTCGGCAGGCCTATGACCTCCAGAGCGATGTAAGTGTGGTATCTGTATAAAAGCCTCCAAGTTATATGAAAAGGTTATCCCTGGTACCCAACCCACAGGTCTATTCAAGCTAAGATTTATTGGTTGGGAAATGACATCTTTATTAGGAAATGCTATTTCTTAGCTGGACTTGATTTTATGAGGACAAACCTATAATTAAGCAATGTGTGATTCAATGCTCTACAACAGGAAAACATTTTCTTGTATTCTTTAGGAAGTTAACTATTTTTTTTTTTTTCGAGACAGGGTTTCTCTGTGGCTTTGGAGCCTGTCCTGGAACTAGCTCTTGTAGACCAGGCTGGTCTCGAACTCACAGAGATCCGCCTGCCTCTGCCTCCCGAGTGCTGGGATTAAAGGCATGCGCCACCACCGCCCGGCGGAAGTTAACTATTTTTGAAAAAGAAAATTTTTATTTTAAAAAAAAATTCCTCTGGAAAGCTGGAGATATAACACAGTGGTAGAGTGCTTGTCTAGTGTACATAAGCCTGGACCTAATCCCACCACACACACATACACACACACACACACACACACACACACACACACACACACACACTACTCTAGGATTTGCTATTGTTTTCCTCAGTGGTTCCAGTCATTAGATTGCTAATGACAGCACAGGACTCAAGCTGCTCTCAGAAGATGATGAAGCTGCTGTGTTTTCAAGCTGTTGGACAATTCTACTGACATTTGCGCTATCTGTGTGGGGTGTCAGATGCTAATGACTTAAACCAAGCATTTATTGGCGGTGGATGTGCTATCTCGGAGCTGGGTGTGAGGAGCACATTTCCAACCCAGGGTGTTTGATAAATATTTGAGGCAATTACAAAGCATTAGAGAGCTTTGGAGAATGAGATGAATCCACAACAATTACACATTAATGACCATTCCTCAGAGCTGTACAGCCACCTGCAAGACTCCCACATCTGCTCTGGGCTTAGGGGATTGGTGAAGGATTGGTGGTCACAAACAGTAGCTGATATACTGATATACTGTCGGCCATGGTTTGCTAAGTGCCTGTTCTGGGCTGCCTTCCTTGCACCGTGGTTGGTCTTGGTGCTGCAGGAGGCATGCCCTGCAGATACAGCAAGCACTGTAGCCAGCCTTGCTGTGGCTCTTCAAGCGTGCTAACCAGTCAGCACCGGGCAGTGCCAGGAGTCTTGGTCTATGAAATCCACATTTATTTTTACATCCAATTCCCAAGGCTGCTGAAATTCTTCTAGATAGATGACCAGGGGGGTCCAGCAACATTGTTGGGAAATACTGACGAGATCCTGAGCAGAAAAAATATGGCTTAAAATGAACTAAAAAGCATATGGCAAGATGGATGCCTCTGGAAACTAGCTTGAGTCGTCTACCCTGAGAACTTGGTGGGAAAGTGACTGAGATCCTAGCCCAGTACCATGTGCATTTATTGTCCCCAGTCTTGGGCAGTATGACAACTATCCACATTCTGGGGACATCAAGGATTCCTTATTATTATATGTCCCTTGTCACTTGAAGTCACTCATTTTTTAAGAAGATAATTTGAAATATAATAAAAAGTGCAGTGAAAGCAACAATCTAGTTCAATTTAACCCCTCCAAAACTCTGCACATAAATTTCCCCACCCACATTGCTCCCCATGCCAATTTCATTAAAATATATACTAATAATGTTTCTGCCTGTTGTCAGTATTCTTAGAAATTTTGAACATTTTGATAGCTACAGAATGTTTCATGAGGCTAAGGCCATATATGGATTTACTGGTAACTTATGGCAATTCATGATTCTTCTCACTCTGGATTGGCATTCTGTCCCGGGTACATTATTTATAAAAGTTGCTAGCATGACTGACAGGCCTTCCTTGGGATCAGTCCTTTCCTAACAGTGTCAATACTTGGCGTATTTTGGTTGTGATTTGGAAAAGGTGTCTGGGTTGTTTTTGTCATGCGCCTGCATCAAGCCTGCTCTCTCTGAAAACAGTAGATCCTCGCTTTCTTACTGAGGTCATTTGCATCTTTCCAATGAGTGGGCTTTACCCTGCACTTTGCCCTCGATGAAGAGCTCCTGCCTTCTTTTCCCTCTTCCCAGAATGTGTACAAGTCAGATCTCCAGTGGCTGAGAGGCATTGGCTGGGTCCCCATCGGGTCTCTGGACGTGGTCAAGTGCAAGAGGGCCGCAGAGATCCTGAGTGACAACATCTACCGCCAGCCTCCAGACAAGTTCAAGTTCACCAGTGTGACGGATTCTCTGGAGCAGGTGCTGGCCAAGAACAACGCCCTCAACTTGAACAAGGTGAGCCCGGCCACCTCGGACTTCGCAGGCTTCACACCTTGAATGACTAATGGATTCAAAGTTCTCCCTAAGGGACAGAATCACATTTAACTTTGAAATTGTTCTTGAAATTTAGTAAGTCTCATTGTTTCCAGTTTTAATCTTGGTAACAATGTCCCAAACCCAGTGGTTCTCAACCTTCCTAAGGCTGTAACCCTTTAATACAGTTCCTCATGCTGTGGTGACCTTCATGAATAAATTATCTTGTTACTATTACATAACTGTAGTTTTGCTACTCATGAATCATCATGTAATATCTGATATACAGGATATCTGATATGTGACCCCGTGAAAGGGCCATTCAACCCTAACGGGGGTCGCAACCCCCAAGCTGAGAACCACTGCTCTAGTACAATCAAATGTAGCTCATTTCCCCTAAATAAATCAACAATAATCCTCTTTCAGTTTGACTTTTGGAGTCAAACTGAAATGGTTTTCTTTCTTATCTTAAATGGTTTTCTTTCAACACCTTGTCTTATTTTTATAGCGATTATACACAGAGGCCTGGGACAAAGACAAGATTCAAATTCACGTAATGCCTGATACACCGGAGATCATGCTGGCAAGGCAGAACAGAATTAACTACAGCGAGGTAGGGGGCCTCCAGCGCCCTGTGGAGATTCTCGCGTAGGCTGGTGGGAGATGCGAGCACTCAATAACATGTCTCTTTCCTGTGAACATTGGCCCCTCCCCTTCTGTTTCTGGGTTGAATACTACATTTCATGAGATTCTGCAGGCAAACTGAACTTGCTCTGTTTCTTACACGTTGAAGTTATTCCTAAAGTAAACAGATAGACCAAGGAGTGGCTTTGGGCACTGGTAAGGAGTCAGTTAGCCAGATAAAACACTGGCTCATTATTAACACCAGCAACTAATGTTCAGGTACCTGGAATTCAAGTTAACTGATGTGGTATATTTAATTATATTTAATTGGCTGTGTCTCATAGCCGCAGCAAAGAGCCTTCTTCACTGACGCACACCTCTTCCCCACACTGAGCTTGACTTGAAATTGAGAAATGAAACAAAGGGACAGAAACTATAGTCAAAATACCACAGTTTTAAAAACTGCTAGAATTAGCGCATGTGCGAGAGCTAAGTGAGCTGTGGCAGAGCAGGCAGCCTGCCCTCACCAGGCTTCAGACACGATAACCTCCTGAGAGGGCAGGAGACTCGCTACCCAGAGGGGAGAGACTGCCTGTACATGTCACAGATCCGTCCTCAGCCATCAGATAAGTCACCACACGATCCAGGGCAGAGAGAGGAGCAAGGAGTCAGGAAAGGGAGATAGAGGAACTGAGGCTCCGTTACAACAGTCCGCTCCATCAACGATGCCAAGTGATGATTTGTCCACAGAAAGTGCAGTTTTATAGACATTTTTCCCTAATAGAGAACCAAAATCTAGTCTTGAGGTATAGTCAACTATCTTCTAAGTTACATTAAAATCTAGTCTTGAGGTTATAGTCAACTATATTCTAAGTTACATCAAAATCTAGTCTTGAGATTATAGTCAACTATATTCTAAGTTATATCTTATTTTTTTATTTGATTTTTAAACACTGTAAGATATTACCTGTTGTAATAAAAGATAGGCAGTGAAGAAATGAACAATAGTACCTGCCATATAAGTAAAATGAATTATATTGAGTATATTTCTCTCCCATTTCCTTTTTACTCAGCAGCATGTATAGATTATATATCTATATCAATAAATTATAAGTCTGTATCAATAGTTTTATCATTAATCTATAAGTGATATATAAACTTGTAATGATAAAATAGCTAATAGATTATTATATCAATTTTAATTCCCATTACTATGTCTAATCCATTTCTGACACTAAATAGCTTTTTTGATTTGGAAAGAATTTTGTTGTTTTTGTTGTTGTTGTTTTTCAAGGCAGTTGTTTTCTGTATAGCCTTGGCTGTTCTGGAATTTGCTCTGTAGACCAGGAGAACTCAGAGATCCACCTACCTCTGCCTCCTGAGTGCTGGGATTCAAGGTGTGCACCACCATGCCCGGCTAAATGCTTTATTGAAGAATAGAATAGAATTCATTTGCTTTCCCTATCACCAGGACCTTAGATCATATCCAGTTCCATCCTTTAAAAGTCGCATGGTGGGAGTCACCCGATACTCTCCAAATGGTTGCTCTTAACCTTCTTCTCTTTCTGCAGAGTCTGTATAAACTTGCCAATGAAGAAGCAAAGAAGAAAGGCTATGACCTGCGCGTTGATGCCATCCCTATTGTGGCAGCCAAGGCCTCCAGAGATATCGCCAGTGACGTGAGTAGTAGCTCGTATGCATGTGGCTAGATGGACTGGGAAGCAGGCACAGTGACACGGTGACAAGATGCATTCGAAATGCCAGTTAGAACACATCTGTTGACTTATTTTTAAATCACATAAATGTTTATTTGGGGAAAAAAGGGTTTTTTTTTATTCCAAAAGGTTAATGCCCAGGTACCATTAGTTTAAAATTGAATCATAATCTATAGTATTTTAGGTCTATAATTATGGAAAATTTATCTTTATATTTGATCCCATCTTTCATAGGCATAGGAAATACTAGAAGATAACTCGATTATATTCATTGTCCAACAGATAAAGACCTGGTATGGGACAAGAAACTCTGCTACCTTTCCCCAAACTTGCTCTGTATTATTGCCAACATTTTTCTTTGAAAATTGTCTGAACTGCACCCTTCCCCTTATCTAGTGAAAATAGAAAGACAAAGATGAACAAAACCAAAAATGATGGGTTCAAATACTCCTTCTGCTGTCTCTGAAAGGTCCTGGGTAGAATGTAGACTACAGTAGATCTATGTTAAAATTTCAGTGACCCTGTCACCAGAGAGCACCAAGGTAGCTGTTCCCACCTCCACCAAAGTGGAGCCCATGTCATTTTCTCACTTGTGGACACCTCACTGCAGCCATACTTGGCACAGGACATGCAACATGGAGGTCCGGTCCTGCCCATTTCTGGGAGTCAAGAGACTCAATGAACGTCACCAGAGCCAGACTCAGGATCAGGATGCAGTTTGAGGATTGTGGGAGACGAAATCACGTCTACCAACTGAAGAATAATATTCATGGAAATCACACATAAGATTTCTAGTTGGTGGTTTTACTGGCCAAAGATGACGAGAAAGCGGTATACATTTCTGATTTGGCTTTTGAAAAATGTTACTACCTTTATGTCCAGAGACTTGATGTCTGCAAGAAATAAGATATTTTTAGCTTGGTCTGTATTCCCACCAGAGTGTTGCTGGGCATTTAAACCACAGTTTAGAATAGAGATATGGAAATATGCAGATAACTTTATTTCTTAGCAAGAACTGAAAAATAGCAAGATTTTAAAGTAATTAAACTCTTAACCCATTTAATTAATTTTTTGAAAAAAATGACCATTTTTATTTTAGTACAAATACAAAGATGGCTACCGTAAGCAGCTGGGCCACCACATTGGGGCTCGGAACATCGAAGATGACCCTAAGATGATGTGGTCCATGCATGTGGCCAAGATCCAGAGTGACCGGGAGTACAAGAAGGACTTTGAGAAGTGGAAGACCAAGTTCAGCAGCCCAGTGGACATGCTGGGGGTGGTGCTGGCCAAGAAGTGCCAGACTTTGGTGAGCGACGTGGACTACAAGAACTACCTACACCAGTGGACGTGCCTGCCTGACCAGAATGACGTCATCCATGCTCGGCAGGCCTATGACCTCCAGAGCGATGTGAGTGCTGAGACCTATGGGAATCCCACTCCTGGTAGTAATTCACAATAACGTTTATGTTTAATATTGGGTAGAACTCTCAGGGAGCTGACGCGTCTGATTTCTACTTCTCAGTTGTTCAAATGCACTTTACATATTTTTAAAATGAGAACCTTATATATTCTACAAGATGAAATACAATTTGCCTTCATATTTTTTCCTGATTTTTCAAGACAGGGTTTCTCCTGTGGCTTTGATGCCTTTCCTAGAACTCACTCTGTAGACTGGGCTGGCCTTGAACTCACAGAGATCCAGCTGACTCTGTCTCCTGAGTGCTGGGATTAAAGGCATGTGCCACCAACGTCTGGCTTGCCTTCATATTTTTAAAGACATATACAAAGCTTAAGGTTTCCCAAAGTTTCCAGACCTTATTCTTTATTTTTGAGACCAAGTGTCATAAGAAGCTCAGTAGCACTCGCTTTCATGTTGGATCTCACTAGAACATTTAAAATCTTTTAGTGGTGAATGGAAGTGACTGGGTTCCCATTGGGTCTCTGGATGTGGTGAAGTGTAAGACCAACACGGAGATTCTTGGTGATAACATCTGCCCTTTCCCTCTTCCCAGAATGTGTACAAGTCAGATCTCCAGTGGCTGAGAGGCATTGGTTGGGTCCCCATCGGGTCTCTGGATGTGGTCAAGTGCAAGAGGGCCGCAGAGATCCTGAGTGACAACATCTACCGCCAGCCTCCAGACAAGTTCAAGTTCACCAGTGTGACAGATTCTCTGGAGCAGGTGCTGGCCAAGAACAACGCCCTCAACATGAACAAGGTGAGTGCCCAGCCTAAGGAAAGACAAAGCAGGAGTGTGAGTCATTTAGAGCGAGTAGCTATGGTCTCTAAGTTGGTCTTCTTTTATTTTATCCAGTTAAATTCTTCTCCTAAGTACAGTGGTTTAGTTGAGTTCTATACATCCTTATAGAAAAATTTCAAATACGGACAGGGGAGTTTCTGGTTTGTTGTCTCTTTGTGAAATGGTTAGTGTTACGAATAGGATTCCTTGGGGCTGAAGAGATGGTTCGGCAGCTAAGAGTGCCCACTGCGCATGCCAAGGAGCCAAGTCAGTGCCTTGCACCCATGCCAGGCAGCTAACAACCGTCTGCAAGAACAGCTTCAAGGAATCTGATTTCTCTGACCTCTGTGGGCATCTGCACTCATGTGCACAGACCCACATGCGTGCACAGGATTAAAAATTTAAAAATATTAAAATCAGGTTGGAGAGATGGCTCAGCCGTTAAAGGCTTGGCTCACAATTAAAAATATAAAAATATTAAAATCGAATGGCTGTTTGGGGCTCAACATCTTTGTTTTTTCGAAACAGGGTTTCTCTTTGTAACAGGCCTGGCAGACCTGGAACTAGCTCTTGTAGACCAGACTGGCCTCGAACTCACAGAGATCCACCTGCCTCTGCCTCCTGAGTGCTGGGATTATAGGTGTGCGCCACCACTGCCTGGCTCAACATCTTTTAAGTCTGTTAGAATAATGTATTGTTGGTATTGAATCTTCTTCCTTGAAACTTATGAAAAGAGTTTTAATATAGCCATAGTAAACTTATGAATATATAAATATGCTGGGAAATTCTTGATTTTGAAATTTTAATTGGGTTTTGAGTGACCTGGTAGTGTGTGTGTGTGTGTGTGTGTGTGTGTGTGTCTGCTTGTCTGTGTATTTTTCTCATATTAATGTATGTTTGTATCTAGTTATAGTAGATACCCTATAAAAATCAAAGGGATTGACTAGAGTGTAAATCATGTACACAGCACAGTAGGTAAAGAGCCATTTTTCAGTTTGCTCATGGTCTCTTCATGACAACTCCTGTTTAAAACATGTTTGGGTTTTTTTTTCTGATTCTTTTATTGTTTTCTCCTTCGCAGCGCTTGTACACAGAAGCCTGGGAGAAAGACAAGACCCAAATCCACATTATGCCTGATACACCCGAAATTATGTTGGCCAGACAAAATAAAATTAACTACAGTGAGGTAAGACCTACCTGCTCTTGATTTCCTCATCTGCGCACACTGACTTTGGCTGATGTAGAAACGTCAGACTGTCCCTCAGCACAGTCATGATGCAGTCCACGCTTCTTGGGTTTGGTTTTGTACTCATTGTATTACTTTTAATTTTGTATCAAAAATTAGAAAGACAAACACAAAAGTATCAGCCCTTACAATCAACTGGTAATAAGTCAATAATGATTTCAACTAATAGTACTTATTGCCGGAGCTAGAAAGGCGGGTCCACAGGTAGAGTAGTGCTATGCAAACGTCATGGCCTGAGCTCAGACCCCGTGAAACCGTGTGAAGCCAGACGTGCTAGTGAGCATCTTATTCCAGAACGAATGAAAGGTGGGGTAGACAGAATTCCTGAAAAATCCCCAGGCGAGCTAGCCAGGCACACGCAGGAGAGGGCATCTCAAACAGGACGGAAAGTGAAAACTAACACTCAAGGTTGTCCTCTGACTCCACAAGCGCACTGTGGCGTGTGTGTGTCTGGACACACACACACACACACACACACACACACACAGAGGGAGGGGTAGAGAAAAGGAGATGCACACACGCAAAGATCCAAAGAAATTGTGTTGTTCATCAAATTGGGACTTGTTTTGGAATGTATTCTGCATATTGGCTTTCTTCAGTTGCCTCATCTATAAAGTATCTAGAAACTTTTGAGATGACAAAAATTTATATACTATGGGTAGAATGGGAACTGATGTCGTAGTGGATTAATAAATATTAATGTCTTTCTTTTACCCTCAAGTCACCAGGAAAATTAATATAAGAGGGCCCCAAGAGAGATGCATGGATTTCCCTGGAAAGGGGAAATAGAAGAAAATTAAATGTATGTAATATATTTGAAATAGCAAAGTTTATTTGCAAGATCCAAATGCAAATGAGAGGTTTTTTTTAACTCATCCTTTTCAAAATTGCCTAAGAGCAATCAATAAACTTGCCATTGAAGTTTATTAGATGCATTAGAATCTAAGGGGAAATAATTATCTTTACAGTGCAGAATTGCTACTACATAAGTAGTTTCTTATTTGATTGTCCTTGTCCAGGTGAGGAATTATCTGATTGATTCAAGTATTCTGATCTTTAAGCTTTTATGCTCAAGACTTGATTAAGTTTTTATCTTATCTGTATTAATCTATTAATACACATCTATTTGTAATAACAGAGTCTTAAAAAGGCATGTTTCTTATCTCATATAGCAAAGACTAATCAATGAAAAAGGTGAGATTTTCCTTCCTCTATGATCAAAGAACAGACTCACCAATAATATCTGACCAGCTCTTGCTCATCCACATTGGGGCAAGCTTCTGCCCTGGTTCTGCCACATTAAGGGGTCTCCTGCCTGGCTCAGTCACATTAGGGGAGATCCTGTCAAGACTCAGTCACGTTAGGAGTCTCCTGCCCCAGCTCAGCCACACTGGTGTAAGTTTCTCTGCTGAACCTGGCCTTGCTGAGCCTAAGGCAGATGTGGCTAACATCTGTCCCAGGTTGTGATGAGGCTCCTGTTTACCTGAGGAGAAATGAAGTAGATTTTCCTTTTAGACTAGTAAGAGTAGATTGGGATATTTTTTATTTCTAAAATTTCCAACTTGGTTTATTTTCTTTAAAATGTCAAGATTAATTCACCAGCCCCTGTGTTCTGAAGATGAGGTTTAAGAATAGCCCTCGTAAATGACTGCGAAAGGCATTGCCAAGGGCTTTCACCCCACAGTTCACTCCTTGACTGCAAATGAAACGAACACACCTCAACCTTGTCTTGTGTATGCTCCTGTAGCTATTCTAGCTGCCCTGCACGTGTGACTTCCCAAAACAAGCTTTGAATCATGACCTTAGAGATAACGAAAAGTGCTGTCTGCCTCAAAACACCGTGCCTCTTTCAAAGGTTGGAAAAACTAAAGAAATCTGACCTGAGGTCAAGAGATGGCTCCAGACCATTTTTCTCGATTGTACCATGAGGTCATAGTTAAGCCCTTGTTCTGGGATGGAAAAATATAATAGATGGATTATAGGATTTTACAGCTATAAAAGAAATATTCTGGGGCTGTAGAGGTGACTGGGCAATTAAGAGAGCTCCCTGCTCTTCCCGAGGACCCAGCACTCCACATAGATTAGCTTACTGTCATCTGTAACTCTAGCTCCATGAGATCTGATGACATATATTCACTTAGCAAATATTCACACAGACGCGTATACATACCCATAAATAAGGAAATAAATCTCTGTTAAAACGTTTAGGAGTGAAGTTTGTGGTGACTATAATTTTCTCTTAATTGGTTGACTAGTTTAAATAAATTTAAATTTTTTAATTTAAAAAGTTGTAGAGCATTTGATTTAATCTGTAACATTAAAGTGGTCTTTATTGATAGAGAAATATAAATAGCAAATAGACAAATATATACGACACAAAAAACAGAGTGCAGGAGAGAAAACAAGGCGAAAAGTTGGATGCTCACTGAGGTTGATCTTGTCATGAAACTTTCTATAGGTTTTGAAAGAGGAAAAGGCCCACTTGGGAGTGTCAGAGCATCTGTTAAAATCTCTGCCCAAGCGTGCTTACATAAGGGCCTTAGTTTCTAAAAGCACAAAGCACACTTGTGTCACTAGCACGGTGCCGTACATCTGAGGCTCCATACAAACACACAAAACTGTGCGGACAGACCATTTAATTTGTTCGTGGTCATCAGAATCTTTTCCATTCAAAGCTCAGTGAGCTTCTCGAAATAACATGTCTCATTAAGAGATCTGATAACTTTTTACAATTAAGATTTGTTTATTAAAGTAAATGTTTTGCCGAGCATGGTGCACATACCATTCATTCAGTTTATCTCAGCACCAGGGAACATAGGGTTGGAGGGTTGTAAGTTCTAGGCCAGCCTGAACTACATTGTCATGAAATCAGAGTGGTGGTTTTGATTTACTGAGCAATATTAGCAACAATTGTAAAGTACACTGTTTCAGAAGACTTTCAGGATGATTGTAAAGATACCAACAAAGTTGGTCAAAATTTGTGCACAAAGAAACTGAACAGTGATGATGTTTTCTCAGTTCAAATTAAAAACAGAATCTTTTCTTTTCCTGGCTCATCAATCTTTGGAATTTGCTATCGCTGTGTCTGCTACCAATTCCCAGCAGCTGAGACCAATTACTAATGAGCAATTAAATATTAGCAGAGACTTTTAGAAGCATTTTCCCAGTCTCGTTGCAGCATGCTTTCGATCATGAGCACATGCTTATAGAGATTTGTTGTATAGAGTGGTGCAGGTAGAATTGTCCCTGTTTCAAACCTGGAGTCCTAGCATCCTTCTTCGCTGGTTTAAGAATGGAGTGAGTGCTTACTGACTTAAACACCACCGAGAACTGCTGACTTCGTGTCTAAAACCTGTAAGGATGTGCAAGAAGGCGTCATGTTACAATTTACTGAATCCAAAATTTCCATTTAACTTAATAACTTGGAAAAAATCTTTTTGTTTCGTTGTTTTGTTTCGGTTAAGACTGCATAGTTCTACATCCAAGGGTTGTCTTCTTTTGACCCACCCCCCCCCCTCAGCTCCCAAAATGTGGATTTCCAGCGAATGTGAGTTCTCTAGCTGAAAGTGTCTTCCCTCTTTCCCCAGAGCCTCTATCGCCAGGCCATGGAAGAAGCTAAGAAGGAAGGCTACGACTTGAGGAGCGATGCCATTCCCATCGTGGCCGCCAAGGCTTCCCGGGACATCGCTAGTGATGTAAGCACTGGCTTGGCACCCAGTCAGGCCAGCCCCTGGCACAGGGGTCCCCCTTCTGTAACACTGTGGGACTTCTCATTGCTCTTCACTCATCTCACCTTATCCACGGGACCTGGATAACCCGCTCATGACCCCAGGCTCGTAGTCTACACTGCGCTGTGCTCTCTTGATCTTGCGTTTCGTCTTTGTTAAATAGAGCAGGCGTCTCACAGCCAGATGGACTGGGTTGAGCTGCTCGTGAACGCTCATGATACACTCGGGAGAATGGAGACAAACATGAAATAGGCGTATCTGAGTTTGCCCACACAGGAAGGAAGGTGCCAAAGACTGTTTTCTGTGCTCTGAAAATGAAGATAGCAGATTCCTGGACATGTTTAAAATTATCCGAAAGTAGAAGCAGTGTCCAACTTCATAGCTTTTAAACCTTTTTTGTTACTAGGTTAGAAAAGGTGAAACTGACTACAGTAACTTGATTAAGCGTAAAATTTAATAGTGTTCCATATTTTCCCACTGTCAGGCAAAACAGCCCCATAACTTCCTCATTTTATAAAACCCAAACTCCACACCTACTAAGTAACAGAATTTGTCTATTTCAAAACGATGCCTCCTGGCTTACATGTATGCTTCTGTAGGCTGTACGTAGTTTGAGTAACATATGTGCTATATTTCTCTGCCTTTCCAAGGAGAAGCCTGGGAGCTATGTAGGCACACAGCCCGGTTGCTCTCTCGCAGGCTGCCTGGTAGGGCTTCTGGGGCACTGGATTAGCTTGTGGCTGCGACTGGACACCCTCTTCCTGTCATCACTTTTGGCCAGTTTTTGCCAGCATATGATTCTGCGACGTACAGAAGGAGCAGTGGGGTTCTTCTTGCCCCAAGGCGTGGCGTCGCAGGAGCAGCCGGCAGCGGTCCTCTCTACTTCCTCCTTCCTCCTTACACTCTGGGTTGTGTCTCTTTCAGTACAAATATAAAGAAGCCTACCGGAAGCAGCTGGGTCACCACATTGGCGCCCGAGCCATACACGATGATCCCAAGATGATGTGGTCCCTCCACATTGCCAAAGTGCAGAGTGACCGTGAATATAAAAAAGAGTTTGAGAAATACAAGACAAGATACAGCAGCCCAGTGGACATGCTTGGGATTGTGTTAGCCAAGAAGTGTCAGACCTTGGTCAGTGATGTGGACTACAAACACCTCCTGCACGAATGGACTTGCCTGCCAGACCAGAATGATGTCATACAGGCACGGAAAGCATATGACCTTCAGAGTGATGTAAGTATCCCTGGTATAGGATAAAAACATATCAGAAGAAAGTCTGTGAGTGTCAAGGACGGGAATCTAAATGCCCCTAGAAGCAGGAATTTCTCATTGGGAACCCCTCCAAAGGTTGTGGGCAAAAAGGAAATAAATACTATCAATGTTATACAGAATTTAGCTTCCTAGTGATTCAGGCTTATTTTGTCTGAATCAGCTAACGCTTAGCCTTCAAAATAACATTGCTGACCCAGTCATTGTGGCTCACACCTGTAATCCCAGAACCTTGGAAGTGAAGGCAGAAAGATTGTGAGTTCAAAGCCAGCCTTAGCTATAAGACCCTGCCAAGGAAGGAAGGAAGGAAGAAAGAAAGAGAGGAAGGATCACTAGTGACATTTTGACCAGCAAAGTAGAAATGAAAAGAAAGAGAATACATGTTGGCAGCGGCTAATGGAGACTGGAAATAAAAGTACATTGTTTTATATTACTTTGATAACTGCTTATACTGAAATTTACAAGAAGAAAAATATGAAGACATCCTTGCTTTTTCAAAGCCAGTTATCTCATATTAGCAGCTCGCTCAAGAATAAACTGGATAAACACCTAATATATTTCCGTCAGCACATCCCCTTTACTCACTTGAGAGCTGGGCTTTTTAGAGATGGAAATTAAGGCAAGGGTCTTGTGATTGCCATACTTTGTGCCATTGGTCTACTCGTGTGGTTTAATTTGAAATGATTAGAACACATTTTCCAACGCCTAAGGAGCGCTGGTCCTCTGTGAAAGATCTTTTAAAATCCTTAAGGACAGGATAATGTCCCTTTTTAAAAAGCTCAAGAAAAAAAATCTTTAGAGAATTCAAGGCTATTAGTCAGAGACCGTTGTCTGAGTATGCTGCCAGTTTTATCTGTTCAGCAAAAAGTCTATTTCTTTTTTTTTCATTAATTAATTTTTAAAGGTTTTTGGACATGTACATATTATATAGAGCATATTTCTACATACACTCACCTACCCTCAGAATTCCTGTTTCTTGAGTGTGGTGTGTTTTGGGATGACTCAAAAAAAAAAAAAAAAAGAAGAGTTAACACATCTCTCTTACCCGTTGGTCTTCAGAATTTGTACAAGGCAGACCTTGAGTGGATGAAAGGCATTGGCTGGGTTCCCATTGGTTCCCTGGAAGTTGTTAAAGCCAAGAGGGCCACCGAGATACTAAGCGATAATATCTACCGCCAGCGTCCTGACAAATTGAAATTTACCAGCATCACTGACTCGCTGGAGCAGGTGCTGGCAAAGAACAACGCAATAAACATGAACAAGGTGAGTCTTCATGCTCCACCATACAGCCCGAGAATTACCACAGGGCAAGACAATGGCTCCGGCATGCTGTTATGTCTCGAAGTTACTCCAAGGCATATCATACCTGCTCAAATGATTGCAGTTGGCATATGAAATATGCTTTGGTAGTTCTCCCCGTCGTCTCTCCCACTCCTTTGTCACACGGCCCCTTTTGTCTTACTCGCCACCCAGTCTCTCTTCTGCTTTTGTGTGATGTGGACTCCTTTTTCTTTACCTTGTTTCCTCCACACTTTTTAACTTTTCTCGACCTTCTTTGTAGTTTTTGAAGGCTTTACCTACATTTTCACTTGTTGACATTCTCTATTACATTTTATTTACTTACATTGTGTGTGTGTATATATATGTGTGTGTGTGTGTGTATACATGTATACATATATATGTGTGTGTGTACACATGTGTGCCGTGGCATACATGTGGAGGTAAGATGACAACCTGTGGGATTAAATTACCTCCCTTTACCATGTGAGTCCCTGGAATCAGGCTGTCAGGCTTGGTAGAAAGCACCCTTACCCACTGAGCCATCTTGCCAGCTCTCTCGTTGTCTCTCTCTCACACACAAACACACACACACACACACGAGAGAGAGAGAGAGAGAGAGAGAGAGAGAGAGAGTAAAAACTAGTGTCTACATATTAAAACAAGTGAGTTTTTGCTTTCTGAGTTTATATTACCCATCTTAATATAAATGTTTTTCTACTTAAATATGTTTATTACTTGGTGATGCTTCAAAATATTAAATTCTTGTTTAAAGTACTATGAAAAAGAGGAACGAAGTTGAGAGAGAGAGAGAGAGAGATGTTTTAGGGGTGCCCAGGAGAAGTTGGAGGGTCAAGATACATTGTATGCTGTCGTAGTCAGGGTCACCCTTGCTGTGATGAAACACCGTGACCAAAGGAACTTGAAGAGGGAAGGGCTCACTTGGCTTCATTCCCACAGCACTGCTCACCACTGAAGGAAGTCAGGACAGGGACTCACACAGGGCAGGAACCTGGGACCAGGAGCTGATACAGAGGCCATGGAGGGTGCTGCTTACTGACTTACTGCCCGTGGCTTGCTCTGCATTTCTTGTAGAACCCAGGACCACCAGCCTAGGGATGACCCCACCCACAGTGGGCTTGGCCCTCCCCCACCAATCACTAATTAAGAAAATGGTCAACAGGCTTGCCTGCTGCTTGTTCTTATGGAAGCATATTATCAGTCTGTCAAATGACTCTGGGCAGTGTCAAGTTGACATAAAACTAGCCAGCACACATACACTGATAACATTTTCAATGAATAAATTTGAAATATTACTTACAATGCATGCATACTGTATGAAAATTATACTTTGCAGAACAATTGAATTATTTAATAATTGAAGTATTTATAAACTTTTAGTAATGAACAAAGGAATACAGCCTTAATAAATTTAGTTCTGCTTTGTATCAAAGAGATAACAATTTCTGTGAACACCAAAATCATTTTCTCCTTTTTGTAATAGCGCTTGTACACGGAAGCCTGGGACAACGACAAGAAAACCATCCACGTCATGCCCGACACGCCAGAGATCATGCTGGCCAAACTCAACAGGATAAACTACAGCGACGTGAGTATCCAGAGAGGCCAAACGAGGGATCGTAATGTTTCCTTTGGTTAAATGCTTTCCCTAATTTATTACCTATAACTGACATTGTTGGCAAAAGAAACAGCTCACCCTTGACTTAGTCTTGGGCTATGTGGTAGGTCCACAAGGAAGACCAAGCTTTGGTTACAAGACAGGAAGTGGAGTGCTTGTGGGGAAGTATCCTGAGTGTCACTCCGCTAAGACCCTCCCATGGGTCAGCCATGGTACAGCAGCCAAACGTGGGTACTCCCCCAACATGTTTTCAGATTTACCAGTCAGAAAAACCTGATGTCTCAAACATGTGCCCGAGGACCTGTGGCCTGTGAAGCGTGATTGTCCGTGACACCGCCACTGTGTTTAGGGGATTCATTTCCGTTGAAATGGCGACAGAAAGCACTGAACAGAAATCAGCGTCATTTCTTCCGAAGGGGTTGGTGACTAAGGACTCTCTCCACAGAAACTCTACAAAGTGTCGCTGGAAGAGGCCAAGAAGCAAGGCTACGACTTGCGCCTGGACGCCATTCCTATCCGAGCAGCCAAGGCATCGAGAGAGATTGCTAGTGATGTAAGATGATTTTTTTTTTTAAGAAGTGTTTTTTTTTTTTTTTAATGTTGTCAGAGGGACACTTTCAGGGTGTTCGTCGCCAGCCCTTGCTTGCACTTCCAAGTTTCATCCTCTTTTAGCGCCCCCCCATACAAAATTAAAATGAGAAGAGTGGTAAGGAACCGACCCCCACCCAATATGCTTGTTGGTCAGGTAAAGACCATCTGTGTTTTAAAACAGTAATTTTTCGTTTTGTTTTTTGTTTGTTTTTGTTTTGTATTTATTTATTTTTACATCCCAACTGCAGTTTCCCCTGCCTCCTCTTCTCCCAGCCCCTCCCCCTCAATTGTTTCCCCCCCCCATTCATTTCTCCCCCATTTCTCTTCAGAAAAGGGCAGGCTTCCCATGGATATCAGCTAGTCATGGTATATCAAGTTGCAGTGAGACTAGCCTCCTACCGAGGCTGGACAAGGCAACGCAGTAGAAGGAAAGGGTCCCCAAAATCAGGCAGCAGAGTCAGAGACAGCCCCAGCTCCTACTGTTGGTCCCACAAGAAGACCAAACTACAGAACTGTAGCCTATGTGCTGAGGGCCTAGGTCAGTCCCATGCAGGCTCCCTGGCTGGTGGGTCGTTCTCGAAAGCAGTAACTTTGTAAAGACCTACTGATTTGTTTTATTTGGTTTCCTGGTCCTGAGGCGGGAACCCAGGGTCCTGCTTACACTCGCTGATGACTCTGCCACCAACCAGTGTCCAAGTTCATATTTTTTGAGCCTCAGAAATTGAACAGTAGTTAATCCAGATGTTTATGAAATTAAAATGAGTGACAGGCAGTACAGGTAACTCTACCAATGCGGGTATGTTTTCCTGTTGCTTCCATGTGGTTATTGTGGCATGAAAGAAGGCTGGCTGGATGGTGGGCATGGCTTAGAGGTATTTTTATCCTATGTAACTTCTCTTGTAAGAAGTCCCTAAGGGGAACTGACAAACTGTGAAGCACTTGGGACTTCTCAGCAGTCATTTGCCCCTTCCTTCCTTCTCTGTGCATAAGAAGCACAGAGAGTGTCTTTGTTCTGGGTACCACGTCACCTCCTTGAAACACAAACTCTTCCCCTGTATCCATCCCTTGAACTGATTCTTCCTTCTGTCACCATGGAGTTCTCAGCTTAGCAGCTGAGAGTTCTCTGATTCTCATGGTACAGTGGGCCATGATACATTACTTTTGAACTTTAAAAGTAGATAGATTCTAAACCCCAAGGAAAGACTCTCCTGGCAAATGTAGGAGATGCTGACTGGATAATAAGGAGAATAGCTCCATGACACATAAACTCTACCTAAATGTGATGCATATCTGTGACCAAGGAGTTCATTCTAAGGTCTAACAACAAGAGAGATATTCTAAAATATCTTTAATGTTAATGGTTTAAAAAAAACTGTAAGTTTATTTGGAATTCAATGTATACTGTGTAGTGTAGTTTAGAGAAAGAAAGAATACAAAATACAAGGAGCCCTGAAGTGTAAGCTGAACCCTGTTACAAACATACACTGTGCCCATCAGGATCCTGTTTTATAGATGGGGTTGGTAATAGTCTTTGTTCTGCTTGATAATAGTGGGGAAAATACACAGAAGTAGTATGTGTTCCTTTCATCAGGTTTACATAACTTTTCTTTCTCCAGTACAAGTACAAGGAAGGCTACCGCAAGCAGCTGGGCCACCACATTGGGGCACGGAACATCGAAGATGACCCCAAGATGATGTGGTCCATTCACGTGGCCAAGATCCAGAGTGACCGGGAGTACAAGAAGGACTTTGAGAAGTGGAAGACCAAGTACAGCAGCCCGGTGGACATGCTGGGCGTGGTGCTGGCCAAGAAGTGCCAGATCCTGGTCAGCGACATAGACTACAAGCATCCTCTGCATGAGTGGACCTGCCTGCCTGATCAGAATGACGTCATTCAGGCGCGGAAGGCCTATGACCTGCAAAGCGATGTAAGTGGGCCTGATGTTCTTCAGCCATGTCTTCAAACAGTTCAGTGGGGGAAATCTTACATTTTCAGTGTCAGAGAATCTTTGGGAAGCTTAATAAAACCCATGAAATACATAAAATAAGCATTGAGCTCAAAGGAAGCCAAGCATATTGAGAACGATTATGAAAATATTCAACCAAAACTGAGATATGATCATATATGTACTTATTTGTTAACACATTAAATAATTACAGCCCTACCTGTAATAACTAGCTCCGAATATAATAACTAATTCCAAAGAAAAGTGAAAGGCATAATAAATATTTTAAGAAGTCTGTAACATCTGCAAATAACACAAATGTCCCTAACACATATTGCTAAGACACATGTAGTATTAATAGTACTGTAATCTGTTATCCATTACTTGTTTGAATGCTATGTTTCAGTTAGATGTTAATAAAAATATGGATGTTAGATTTAGTTATTTCCAAGTTCACTGATGTCAGGTTAAGAAGTCCTGATTTAAAGCAAACTAATTTCCCAATTGGACTGATTGCATTATCCTTCCACGGACTCAATTTTCTTATAGGAAACATCAGTAATAATTTGTGAATGAATGTTTAGGAAAGAGACACGCACATTTTGGCCAATTTCTCGGAAACTGAAATATTGTGGTGACCTAAAAATACAAGGGACATTTTTGTTGTCAGCATTTGACACCCTGTGACCTCACAGACACCCCCTTGTTGGTTCAGTAACTTCTTGTTTTGATTGGGCTCTGACTAAATAGTTGCTTTTGAAAGATTAGGAAAGTAATGGTATTGCAAAATTACAGGAAAAAAAGTTCTTCAAAAACCATAAAAATAAAATGCTTCCCTTAGAAGAAGTGTTCTCTTATAGCTGACTATTTAAATCCAATGGAAAAAAAAATGAATTCCAAGACACGTCAAAAAAGACTTAGAATAAGTACAAGGAAAAACAAGATTTAGAAGCACATACATACAAAGTCATGTAAAATGCTACTTTTATTTGCGCAAGAAAGCATATTCATCCACCAGTGGTCAGTTGGTAATATTCACCCTGTGTCTCTCACGTAACTATCTGTGAAGGCTGCTGCCAAACAACACAGGAGCCCCCTGTGTTCCAGGAGAATTATTCCCATGTGAAGAGGTGTGAGCATCACATCAGACAGCAAGCCCCTTTCCCTAGAAGTCGGGCAGTAATGTTTTGTTCCACTGAAATCAAATGTTGAAGAGATTTGATGGGTCTTAGAAATGCGGTGAACAACAGCCAGCTTCAGGGACATGGTATTTGATAAGCCTTTTTAAACCAAGATGGGTCTTCCTGAAATTGTACACAACTACGATTCAGTAGTTATTTGTATTTGTTCAGTCAGTCAGACGCCAGGATGACGAGGTGACGTCTCAATGCTTAACCCTTTGGTTTCTAGGCTATCTACAAAGCTGATCTTGAGTGGCTGAGAGGCATCGGATGGGTTCCCATTGGCTCCGTTGAGGTCGAGAAGGCGAAGAGAGCCGGTGAAATCTTGAGTGACAGGAAGTATCGCCAGCCTGCAGACCAGCTCAAGTTCACTTGTATCACCGACACCCCGGAAATTGTCCTGGCGAAAAATAATGCCATCACAATGAGCAAGGTGAGTTGTTAGCGGCTGTCTGCCACCAGTCAGGCCTACCGTGGACTTGACCTGTGAGGCGGGGAATGGCCGGGTGAGCCAGGGAGCAACAATCAGGAGAGGGCCCTCCTGTAGAAGGATTGCAGGAATTCTAGCTAACTTCTGGTGCTTTTTTCCAACCATGGGTGCCCTCTAAGCATGGGTGCATGTGAAAGCCAAGCCTGGAGATCATCTCCCTACCAGTGCACATGCCCCCCTCAGCTGCGACCTGCCTCTGCATGAAACATTGGCCCAGGTGGAGCAGATGTAGGCCCCTGGTTCTCTTGGTCCGTGGTTCATGCCACAGCCTAGCTGCCTCTTTTGTTCCGCTGACTTAGGCTGTGAGAATCCACTTTAGAAACTGAGCTGGTATTGTTATCACACAAGAGAGAAGAATGTTTTCCTCAGAGTCCCATCTGTCTGTTCATCCTTTATCAAATCAGTAGCTCCTCAGTGGGTGCATGTGCATTCCAGGTTGAGTTTAACTGAGATGAGTCCTAACCCTGCCTGGGTGTCTTTCCATTCTTCCGTTGTGAGAGTGAGCTCTCAGAAGAGAATTAGAAATGCCTCTCGGAGAGAGCTTGCAGAATAAAACTCCAGAGACCAGTTTACACTACACCAAGAACAATCACAAAGGAGAACTGAGAGAAAGAGGCAGAGAGAATCTACTGTGACTTTAAAGAGGAGCAGTGAGAAACGTACATTTCATTCTCGGAAACACTCAGCTTCCAACAAGTTTGGTTGAGCTTCGTCCGTAGGCTAACTTCTCTGTGTACAACCTCTGCAGTGTAACCAAGCGCTCTTCAGGGTTCACTGGGTGGAAAGGATCCATAGTTAGGCCATCATATTGGTTTATGGGTGCACTCAGGCCATGCCCAGTTGTCTCTGAGTTGCCAGGTTTTACTGTTTACTACCTTTAGAAGGCTGTATTTGTAGTAAAAACAGGTTACGGTTGATGGGAACTAACGTGACTGGGTTCAGCAGAAGGCTTTCCTCTCCTTCTCCACAGCATTTATACACAGAAGCTTGGGATGCCGACAAAGCCTCCATCCATGTCATGCCAGACACCCCTGAAATTCTGCTGGCCAAGAGCAACTCTGCCAATATCAGCCAGGTAAGAGGGCCCCTCGGGTGGTGTTTATGTCTCTGTAGAAGCCATTAAAATGTTTTTCCTCCTCAACTATGTCTTCTTTGGGAGTGGCCTGTTGGGTTTCTAAAACAGTTCCATTCTCTGTTGTGTTTTACCTTCTACCTAGAAACTTTATACCAAAGGCTGGGATGAATCGAAGATGAAGGACTATGACCTGAGAGAGGATGCCATTTCCATCAAAAGTGCCAAGGCCTCCAGGGATATTGCCAGCGACGTGAGTTTCTTCCCTTTAGATCCTGTGCTTTTCCCATAGTGCTGAGCATTCTGGTTATTGAACCACTTTGCAATTGCTTCTATGTGCATTTCTCCAGATTGCCCACCCCCCCCCCATTCATTTTGCAGAGAATGCATTTTGGAATTAAAGTGGCTGCAAGGAAAATTCTCAAAAATGAGGATATATCAATCATTACACTATTTTAAATTTAATTTATTCTATTTTAGGTGTGTGTTTGCCTGCATGTATGTCTGTGCACTGTATGAGTGGCTCAAGGAGGCTAGAAGAGGGCATGTGATCCTCTAGAGCTGTACAGGTTGTAAGCTGGAAATAGCATCTCATCCTCTGGAAGAGCAGCCATTACCGTTAACCACTGAGCCAGCTCTCCAGCCCAGCTATTTTCCCGATAGCAGAAAAGCATAAAAATTATACTGAGATGTTAGAAACTTGAGATTTGAAATTCTTGTGCATACCACGTGATCTAAACCTGGTTTTTCTGGCATTTTAGTACAAATACAAGGAAGCCTATGAAAAACAGAAAGGCCACCACATCGGAGCCCAGAGCGTGGAAGACGATCCCAGGATCATGTGTGCCATGCATGCAGGGAAGATTCACAGTGACCGGGAGTACAAGAAGGAATTCCAGAAGTGGAAGACCAAGTTCAGCAGCCCAGTGGACATGCTGGGCTTGGTGCTGGCCAAGAAATGCCAGACCCTGGTCAGCGACGTGGACTACAAGAACTACCTACACAACTGGACTTGCCTGCCTGATCAGAACGACATTATTCAAGCCAAAAAGGCCTATGAGCTGCAGAGTGATGTATGTAACATGAGCTTGGAGGATAAGGAGGCAGGGATATTTGTTTGCTAGTTGTTCAGTCAGAGCCTCTGGGTATAGATCTGTGGGCTGTGAATAGCCCAGGCTGGGATGGGGAGGAGGGAGGTATCCTTCCCACTGTTTAATAGAAAAACCATGGCAAGCAAAATGCAGAGATGAAAGCTCTACTGAGGCGATGTCTTTTATTTCTGAACTATTTTTTCATGCCATTTGTAATTTTTGGCAAATCCATACATCGTAATAACAGATATAGTAAATCTGAATGTTTTTAAATGATTATCACCAGTTCCAAAATGTTAACAGGATGTGAGTCATTTGTCACAGTTTAAAATGGAGTGAGAGTCAGCACAGGTTCCTTTTTTTTAAAGATTTATTTATTTATTTATTTATTTATTATGTATACAACTTTCTGCCTCCATGTATGCCCACATGCCATAAGAGGGTGCCAGATCTCATTACAGATGGTTGTAAGCCACCATGTGGTTCCTGGGAATTGAACTCACGACCTCTGGAAGAGCAGCCAGTGCTCTTAACCACTGAGCCATCTCTCTAGCCCCCACAGGTTCCCTTTAGACCTTCCCTAGTTATGCAATTGCTTTAACATTTCATATAAGTATACTGTGGGGTTCATAAATATTGTTATATTAATGGATAGTAGAAATAACTGTGTTTTCTCCAGTTACTTTTGTCGTCAGTATTAAAACCCCTGCATCCTCTGAGAACACAGTTCTTCCTCGTGTACTACCAGCATCCCCCATGCTCCTCCGCCCCCTCCTCAAACCCTTGGGTTTCAGCTACTAGAGGGCATGTCTGACATTTGCAACACTGTGGTCTGACATCTTGGCAGAGTGTGTATAAAGCGGATCTGGAGTGGCTGCGTGGGATTGGCTGGATACCAGAGGGCTCCGTAGAAATGACCAGAGTGAAGGGCGCTCAGGACCTCGTGAACGAAAGACTGTATAGGACACGACCAGAGGCCCTGAAGTTCACCTCCATTGTGGACACTCCCGAAGTTGTCCTAGCAAAAGCCAATTCTCTGCAAATGAGTGAGGTAAGAGCCATCCACCTATTAAGCTTTTGTGTTTCTGGATACAGTGTTCAGGTAAAGACAAGTAAAGCTGAACCATACTGTTTTCTTCAAAGATTTCCAATGAGGGTGCCGACCTGAGGGTCTCTTAACTAGCTTAGTGCAGCCACATTGGAAATAGAACTCTGATAGGGGAAACGTGTCTTTCCCTTCTCACAGGGACTTGAAATGCTAAACTGAAAGATGTCACTCCACAGCAATTCCAGGAAATGAGCATTAGAACTCTTACTAGTACCAAGGCATGGGACATAATACTATGTAGTGGTATGGCATTGCACGGGGCAAGAGTCCACTGAGAAATAGATCCAGTGTGATCTTTCTATAGATGTGTATGTAGAAAGAGATTACAGTCTTAAGAAATTGGCTCATGTGGTTATGCAGGCTGGCAATTCCAGAATCTGAAGAACAGATTAGAAGGTTAGAGACCCAGGGGACAATGACAGCTCAATGTTGTGGGTGGTTTCTTACAGAATTCCTCCTGGAATAACAACCTTCCACTGATGGATGAGGCCCATCACACGATGGAGAGCTCATTGTGCTATTTGTAATCTTCTGAATATTTTCAGGATCTGTCTGAATACCAGTGCCTGCTCAGTAGAGCCTGCAACTTGCCATTCTAAGCGCATATAGAAACATTTGCTTTTTTAAATAAAGTTGTTGCTAAGACTTAATGTTTCGGCTGTCCATTCTCTGCTGCTGAGCTAACGTGATGCTTCCTTTTGTCCACAGAGGCTGTATCAGGAAGCCTGGAATAAAGACAAAACCAACATCAGCATTCCCCTGGACACTCCAGCCATGCTGCAGGCTCAGATCAATGCCTTGCAGATTAGCAATGTAAGGGAAATAACCGTGGTGTGGAGAGGCCTCTATCTTCTCGCTAATGATGAATGCCCATGTTGTTGGTGTTAATTTTTTTTTCTTTAGCATCCATGGATAGAAGTTCTGTCTTTTAAGAGGTTATCATAGCTGGGTTATCGTATCACACCTTGTTAATATCCAAGTGCATAATCCCAGCACTTGGGAGACAGAGACAGGCAGATCTCTGAGTTTGAGGCCAGCCTGGTCTACAGAGTGACTTCCAGGACAGCCAAAGCTACACAGAGAAACCCTGTCTAGAAAAACAAGCCAACAGAAACATTGCATAAATGCATGACTGAGTGTCTAGACTGTAGGTGTTCTCTCTTCGGCCTTGAAAGGTGTTCTCCCCATGGCCAACGACTGTGCCTTGGCTCCTCATGTATTCCTGAAATAATAAAACCCTAGTCAAGCGCTTCCATGCCCAACAGTGCCTACTGCCATCTTAGGTCTTCTTGTTTGACATTCCAAAGTCAAGTGATAGGCAAATTTTAATTACATTCAAAGATCATGAGTTAATACCACAGTCCTTCAAAAGAATACTCTTGAGTTAAAGAGCAAAATTAAAGGTAAGCCTTAGGAGGTCTTCAGGAACCTTAATGAAGCATCCTTGGTTTCACCATTCATTCCGAAGTCTCCACATACTGCGGAAGGGGAATGTTTTCAAATGCACACCACGTTGGGATGAAAGTAAATATTCCGTCACTGGTACCGCTAGATGCTTAGCTTTAAATTTTACATCCGAAGTATTCCTGCTACAAAACAAGCATCCAGCAGCAAAGGGACTCAACGATGCATGTTTTTCCTGCACTGCCTTTACAGTATGAATTATGATATCTGCTATGCCTGCTACAAGTCTGTCTTCATTTTCTAAACAAACCTGTACTCTGGCTCTCTAGAAACTCTATCAAAAAGACTGGGATGAAGCCAAGCAGAAAGGCTATGACTTACGAGCAGATGCCATTGAAATCAAGCATGCCAAAGCCTCCAGAGAAATCGCCAGTGAGGTAACTTCCTTCTGCTCTGGGATTTTTCTCCCCCATAAACAAATGGACTATCTCAGTAACCCTGTTTCCTTTCTTTAACCCATACAAACAGCTGCATTTTGTGTTGCATATTGTTTATCAGTAACAATGAAATATGAAACAGCTTTTAAATTTTGGGGTGAAAATGTAGGAATCAATACAGTGTCATTATATCCCCAAATATTTCTGGCATTCTCCACAGTATAAATGATGGTCATTCTGTACAACACTTCAGGCTGAAATCACATTTTTTATCAAATATTTTATGCTGGAGACTTATATATAATATTTCAGCTACATTTTCAATTTCACTTCCTGCTAATTCAAAGTTCACTAGCAATAACATGGTCCAAACCATTCCCTACTCCCAGCTCCAAGCCTTAAAATGCGGCTTCCTTTCTTTGTTTCCTCTCCTTGCCTCATCTGTACACATAGCTACTTCCCCCTCCTCCTTGGCCCTCATTTTCACCTCTTAACCACATCTTAATCCTAGTTCTCTCTCTGTTTGATCCAAATACTTCCAGGTTACCCCAAAGGGCACCATCTCCCTCCAAAGCTTATCAAATGGAGGCCACTGTCCACAGACCCTATTGGCATTTCCTGTTTGAAACCAGTGACCTTGCTTTATCAAAAATATATTTTTTTCCAGTCTCTAAAACCGTGCCTATGACTCTTCCATACCTGAGACCCCTTCAGTGCCCTCGGGTGAACCCTTCACCTACCCCACAACCTCATTACCCCCACAGCGCCATCTTCTGAATTATAGGACAGCATAGGACCTATCTCACTGCAACACTGTGAGAATTAACTGTTATTATAACTGCCACTGTTTAATTATTTTAAAATTAGAAAAACATCATTTTAGTGTGGATGAGCCTCACACATCTGAAGCTCTTGTCTAAGTAGTAATTGCTCAGAAATTTTAGATTTTCATGTTATTCTAATTCACGTATTGTTTTCTTCCTGATTTATTCGTCTGCCTAAAATAGTCCTGATTTCTTTAGACTCAAACAGATAATGGCTTTCAGTGTTGGGCCAATTTGCATAAAATTAAGAAATAACTTAAAGGAAAGATATCAATATTTTATTTGTCTTTTTCTCTGCTTTCTTTCCCCACAATATTTCTTAGTACAAATACAAAGAAGGTTACAGAAAGCAACTGGGCCACCATGTGGGTTTCCGCAGCCTGCAAGATGACCCCAAGCTGGTATGGTCTATACATGCTGCCAAGATCCAGAGTGACAGGGAATACAAGAAAGCCTATGAGAAGTCTAAAGGGATTTACAACACACCCTTGGACATGATGTCAATTGTTCAAGCCAAGAAATGCCAAGTCCTGGTCAGCGACGTTGATTACCGTAATTACCTGCACCAGTGGACTTGCCTGCCGGATCAGAACGACGTGATCCAGGCTAAGAAAGCCTACGAGCTGCAGAGTGATGTGCGTATGTCTTCGCCTCCAGGGAGATGGCGTGTGTGGGTCTAAGTGTAGAGTGCATGCTCTAGAGACATCCTTTAGACAGTAATCTCCTAAGGCATTCTGGACAATCCAGGGTAACAATAGAAGCCGTCCTGACATCTCCTGCCTTGTGAAGGATTCTTATTGATGGTAGCAGGATTCTATTCACCAAGATAAAAATATTAAGTCTTGTTCTGTGTAATTCAATAGAAAATATTGGTTCCTCTGCTCTGATCTTTGCATGATCAGCTGTCTAAATTTCAGAAACAGATAGAGGCATAAGGAAATGTTGGTTTAATTTAATTCACACAAGTAGAAAATACTATAGAGATATTTTATAAAGGGCTCCTTCCCTAATATTCCTATAGCTTCTATTCCCAGAGATTCAAGAGAGACCATGAGCTTCTCCTAGAGACAGGTGCCAGAGATAAAACATGTGAAGATTCACGTTTAATCTGGATGCCCTTTGGCTGACTTATAGAGAAATTCTGTGTGGTGTTCAAGTATCGGATTCTACTGGCTAACCTGAGTCTTCTTACTGTGTGTTTCCCTCCTCTGTGTAGAATGTGTACAAGTCAGACCTGGAATGGATGAAGGGTATCGGATGGTTGACAGAGGGTTCTGTGGACGTCGTGCGAGTGAAGAATGCTCAGAATCTTCTGAACGAGAGGTTGTATCGTATAGGGCCCGAGGCCTACAAATTCACTAGTATTGTCGACACCCCGGAAGTGATCCTGGCGAAGACCAACGCTGTGCAGATCAGTCAGGTAAGCTGTTGTGGCTCTGTGTTCAGGAGCACTCTCAGTCGAGGGGAATCCAGATGGTGAACTTCAAATTGCCACTATCACAGGAAGTAAAATCTGGGGCACAGCTGAGTCCGCATCTTCAGCCAGTCAGCCATCTCTGTAATTGACACATCTTGGGTCAAAACAACTGAGTCCAAACTCTGATGTACATTTTAATTGCATCCGAAGTTGCCAACTAAAATGCTATTTAGGGGGCTGGAGAGATGGCTCAGAGGTTAAGAGCATTGCCTGCTCTTCCAAAGGTCCTGAGTTCAATTCCCAGCAACCACATGGTGGCTCACAACCATCTGTAATGTGGTCTGGTGCCCTCTTCTGGCCTGCGGGCATACACACAGACAGAATATTGTATACATAATAAATGAATCTATAAATAAATAAATAAATAAATTTTTAAAAAATGCTATTTAGTACTATAACCACAGAACTGTTACTTATGCATGTCTACTCAATGATGAGGTACGCTGAGAAGTCCCGGAACAATCCCATCTTTAGGCATCACAATAGTTGTTTTGGCTAAGAAAGCAAAGTTTTAATTAGCATTGTCTAGTATCAGAATTGCCCATCATATAGACTGAAGGGTCACATAATTAGATGTGGGATTGGGCAAGAGTTTTTACTAGCATACTTAAATCTATATTGTATCATACACAAATTATTCATGAAGTAATTTAGTATTTGTAAATAATGCAGTGTATATGTACACACACACACACACACACACACACATGCACACACTCGTGTGGTAAGGGACTCCCTAATCTGCTGTGCTGTCTTCCCATCCACCAGCCGCTGTATCGCGATGCCTGGGACAAAGAGAAGGCGAACGTGAACGTGCCGGCTGACACGCCAGTGATGTTGCAGTCCAAACTCAATGCCATCCAGATTAGCAATGTAAGATTAGCGGTATTTGCTTCACAGAGCGTTCTTGTCCACAGCACCTTCCCTTAGTGTACTCAGCGAAACTTGTGCCAAAAGCACAGCCCTTTTATTTCAAGTCTTTAAGACACTAGGAATTTGTATGTCCTTCTCTGCTTTTTATAGTGTAGAGATATATCCTTATTGGAAAGGGAAAGGCAATGGTTTCTCAAAAAGAAAGTAAAATGTAACTTAAATGTATTTGTAGCATATTGCTTGGTTTTCCTTCTCAGTGAGCCATCACACACACATACACACAATATTGGAGATTCCTTTACTGCACACCTTGAAATGTGCTGGAAGTCAAATTGAGCGTGAAACTAGTCTGTCGTGTAAATCCTGAGAAGATTTATATTCAGCAGAAGTGTTAGCAACAGTTCATTTTTTACAATCAGTAACATAGTATTTTATTGTCACTGTCGAATGTGTGTACAAGAGTTGTTCTTGATCTTAACGCTAACTCGGCAGCTCCCTCTTCAGACTTATTGTGGCATTGCACTCCCCATTTTCAGAAACAATATCAGAAGGCTTGGGAAGATGTCAAGATGACGGGTTATGATATACGTGCAGATGCCATTGGGATCCAGCATGCCAAGGCTTCTCGGGATATTGCCAGTGATGTAAGAGCTCTTCCGTGTTCACAAACACTGAGTCCTAGACACATGGGGAGGTGACTTAATTCCTCAAGAATTAGAGTAGAGCGCCAGTAATTTTCCGAGTGTATTATTTTAAAATTCCAAATTCCAGAACACCTTGTCCAGTGATTTGAGAAGATCCCTTGCCTGCTCTTCGTTCTACAATTCCTATATTTATGCACAAAATTTTTCACCTCCCAAATCTTCTCAACATCAGTTGATTTACAAGAACACAGTTTTGTTGGGTTAATGAACATAGAAAATGTTGCTATCACCCTGAAGTGTGACACATATACTATTTGTGGTTCCTTCGATAGTTTTCGGAAGTACAGGGACAAGTTTTCTTAATTGTAAAATTTTAATTTTAGTTAAAAATGTAAATTTAGTTTAAAAAGTAATTTTTATTTAAAATGAACCACAATTCATTGTAATGTAACAGAGATGTTGATTACCCTCTACTTATGCTATGCATTTATTTATATATCATATAAATATCATATATTATTCAATTTATTATTAAAATAAGTTTACAATTTCAAAATAACTCCAAGCAATTAATTTTATTTAACATGATAGGGAGTACAGGCTGTGGTTGTTTATAATAAAACATCTGAAGGTAGCAAGCAGTGACTGTAGTCTGGGAGACGCTGACGAGGCTCGAGCGGGCAGACATCCAGGCGATGGGTCTTATCTTCAGGGTGCCCACAATGTTTCCAGACATATGTTCTTAGAAAGAAAAATATCGTGACAAAAAAGTGCAAAAAAAACTACAGCATGAACTTAGAGAAAAACAGTGTCCAGAATAAAAGTGGCGCAAGGAAGGTGGGGTTATTGTCAATGGGAAAATGCTGTCTTTAGGAAAAGCATGCTTGATGAAACCTTATCTTCCTTCTTGTGCCCACATTTCCCAGTATCTGTACAAGACTGCTTATGAGAAGCAGAAAGGCCATTACATTGGATGCCCCAGTGCCAAGGAAGACCCGAAACTGGTTTGGGCAGCAAACGTGTTAAAGATGCAAAATGACCGGCTGTACAAAAAAGCCTACAATGACCACAAGGCCAAGATCTCCATCCCAGTGGACATGGTCTCCATCAACGCTGCCAAAGAGGGCCAGGCATTAGCAAGCAATGTGGATTATCGGCAGTACCTGCACCAGTGGTCTTGCTTTCCAGACCAGAACGATGTGATCCAAGCCAGGAAAGCTTACGACCTGCAGAGTGATGTAAGTGTCCCCCGGAAGAACACCCTGCACAGCTTGGCATGCTGGCTCTTGTCAGCATTCTAGGGAGCCTAGCTCTCCCATGTGAGCACATCCCTTTACTATTTTGCCAGATTTTTTTTAATGACTGCTATGGCTAGATTTGTTCAGGAAGTTCTAATTTTCATTGATAAGGTGCTATTGAAATTTTCTTGGAGACTTACTGAGGTATTTAATACTTATGGTTTGTTCAGTGTAAGGATATCCATGGCCCTTCAGCTGTATATTGAAGAATGATAAAGATGTCTTACTTGGAATTAATTCAAAGATTAGGGAGATGCTCTAAACTCACCTATTTATATTTCTGAATGGAATGTTCTTAGCATCGAGGTGTTTATCTTGACCAAGACATTTTTATAGATTTATTCATACTTTATGTCAATTTAATTTTTCAGAAATACAGATTCTATAAGGTCATGTGTTTCTTTCTAAATTATTTATTTTATGTGTATGGGTATTTTACCTGCATATATGTCAGCATACGATGTATGTGCCTGGTGCCTGCAGAGATACAGGAACTCTTGTTACACACAGTTGTGAGTCACCATGCAGGTACTAGAATTGAACCAGGGTCCTCTGGAGGAGCAGCCAGTGCTCTTAACCACTGCCTCATCTTTCCAGTCCAAGGTTATGCATTTCTTGTGTAGATGGATGTCTTCTTTTAATTTTCTGGACTTGGTTTCCTTATTCTTCGAGAGGTGCTTATTAAATATTGAATGAATTATTGTAGTATGCCTATAGATGACTTAAGTTGCCTGGTGGCAGAGGCAGGCTAGTTTTAGAATAAACTGCATTGGTATATTGAGTAATGTATTCAAATCACATTCTTTAAAAATGAGCAAGGGAAATGTGAATTTTGAAGCTGACTTATTTTAAGATTTTTCTTTTGAGATTTTTCTAGTATTTCCATTCTATTATTCCCATTTTAGCTTGACGTTTGTGTCCCATAACTAGTTATTAAAATATCATTTCTAAGCAATGGCTTTTTATATTAATTGCTGGTGTTTTAACAGTAGGACAGTTTTATGCGCTTGTCTTTTATATGTGCTGTGATAATCAAGGATACACCAGATCCCAGTTGGGACTCTCTTAGATAAAGAAAACTCAATTAGTGCAGTTGGTTTTTGAATTCTTAATTATTCCCTCTCAAAATACTTATTAAATCTGCCATGTGCCAGGCATTGTATTGGCACAAAAGATGTGAAGGAAGAGCCAGGTGTGGCTCTGGGTTTGAGGAAGTTCACGGTGCGGAAATTCGTGCTAGAGAAGAGTGCCCGCGGAGATGGGAGGGCGGGGGACGTCTGTTCTGCGGCACTGAGAAAAGAGAAATGGGGCTTTCCTTGGAAGAAGTGCTGGTTTAGCAGCTTCTGAAGGTGAAGGGGACACTCAGGGACAGCCAGTGTGACCAGGACACAGAGGGAAGGCATGGGAGGAGGCTGAAAGGGAAGGTGCTGGCTAGTACCAGTCCAGAGTCCATACTGAAGTCTTGGGTCTTCATCTTGAAACCTGTAGGCTGTATATGAGGGGGACTCTGGGGTTCCAGATTTGAGCAGAGAACTTTGCGGAGGTTGTTCTGGTTATGTAGAGCCATTTTTATGGTTTTGATTGGCTAGATACTCATCATAAATCATCCCTACATACACCCAAGTGGAAGGCTGCTTCCACACGTACATAGGCACTTCGGTGTAGCCCCCCCACCCCCACCCCCGGCACAACTGAAACCAAACACGGCTGTGTAGGTGGGCAATGCCAGGCTAGTGCTCTTTTCATTATTGCTTGTGAAAAGGAAAACCCGACATAAAGAAAATGGCTCCCTATTTCATCGCTGCCATCAGAAAGAGACAACATGGCATCTACTTAACTGGGTCGTCTCCTCCAGGCTATCTACAAGGCTGACTTGGAATGGCTGCGCGGCATCGGCTGGATGCCCGAAGGGTCTCCTGAAGTACTGAGAGTCAAAAATGCCCAGGAGATCCTGTGTGACAGTGTCTACCGGACCCCCGTGGTGAAGCTCAAGTACACAAGCATTGTGGATACGCCGGAAGTCGTCCTTGCTAAGTCAAACGCCGAGAATATCAGTATTGTGAGTCGCTGTTGTTCCCTATGCATTAAAACTAAATCCTAGCTACACGTGGCAATCAAACAAAAATATGACATGATAAATATGTTGGCCACCTATTTTTAGAAAAAATATTGATAAATGTAAGCAGCATGAATAATAGCTTTGTTTTGGATTGGGTTATTTTTAAAACCTAAAATATTAATAAAGAATACTAATATAATATTCTCACCAAATCTAAGTAACTTACATGTAAAAATTATAAAAACCTTTACCTTAATGTAAAAAGATTCTAGGTCAGACCGAAAAAAAATAGTTCTAAGTTGTTCACTGAAACTAGCAAAAATTTGTAGTGATTTCTGTTTTTGTTTATTTGTTTGTTTGTTTTGGTTCTTTCCATAGCCAAAATACAGAGAAGTTTGGGACAAAGATAAAACTTCCATCCATATAATGCCAGACACACCTGAAATTAACCTCGCTCGAGCAAACGCTCTTAATGTGAGCAATGTAAGTATCGCACACAGCCACCCAGCTGGCTCATCTACATGACCAGGGAGAATCAGGGTAGCCGAGGGGGAGAGTACTCCTGGCTGGCAGCACTTGGCCTGCAGTAAGGAGCAGAGCAGAGCCCTGGCCCCAAGGCCTAGTAACCAAGCTGGTTACTAGTGAGCCAGTAACCACAGGACTAAGGGAGAGAAAAATAAGAACAAGGAAGAGGAAAGAATAAAGAAATGCATGGGCTAGAAAAAGGAGGTAATAACAGATTCAAACTCAAAATTTAATTATGTTTATATAATTGATAATCATAAATTAATGTAATAATAACATAATTATATGTTGTATATAATGATTATGTAATATAATAAATATAATTATATATTTAAAATATAAATATATGGGTTAATTGCAAAACCCAGATTGTGGGAGATTTCTTAGGAAAATAGAAATTACCAAAATTGACTCTGGAAAAATATTGAAAACGCATAGCAACAAAAAAAAGATTTATTAAATGCTTTGTCCTCTAGAGCCAAGGTCCTCCTGATCATTACATAGGATCCCTTCAGAGCCGTAGGCAATCGACTACCGGAGAGCCCAGAACAAGAAGAGAGCCATCATAGGCTCCAAATCCTGTTACAGATAGTTTCTCAAATCAAAACTGCTGAGAAATAACAACAGGAAAAATAATAAAAATGTTAACAAATCAAATTCAGCTGTACATTCAAATGATAGGCTGCAAACAAGGGTCCAGGCATAACAGGGTCTCCGTGACAGAAACCTAAAGAAACAGTAACATATGAGAAAAAAAAACATGCACTTTACTGTGTCTTAAAAGATGTGACACAATGCATTATTCAGACTTATTCTTTGATAAAATCCTAGTAAAAGGAATAAGTGAAGATAATTTGAATGTGACCTTAAAAGCCCATCTCAAAGCAAAGGCCATTTTGTCCTCAGCAAGCCTCTGATTCAAGTCAGGACTGAAACAGGTCTGACCATACACAGCATCATCTGACATTTCTGACAGTGTGGCTCTCGGTCACACGTGAGGAAGAACAAGAGATGAGAGCCGGAGCGAAAGAGGCAAAATTACTTTCCACAGAAGCAGTGCTAAGCCTGCCGTAGAAGCAACGAGTCCACCAGCTCAGAAGCAAGATTCAGTTTACACGATTAGCCACACATTTCAAGAGAAGTGTGTGGCGGATGCCACCAGACACCAGAAATTGCCTGTGGGTAGAATGACCATAATAAAAGGGGGTGTCTAATGCAATCTTTCCCGTTTGGAACCTCATGTTTTATTTCCAGAAAAAAATAATAAATCTGTGTGAGAAGACGAGCCAGCTTCCTCGGCCGTGCTCAGCTCCCTCAGACCTGCTACAGTGGGTTAGACAGAGCTGAAAGTCTCTGGAACTTGGGAGCACAGGGCAACTGTGGGGCACTCATGGGTGTCTCGCTTGGTGTCACAGTGCAGGTCACTCTTGGGAGTTTCTTCACCACAGCAAAGATGCTTCTCCCGCTCAATTCATAGTCATTTTTGGCAGAAGATTTCTGGGAAGTCACAGATGCTTGTTTTTTGTATAATCTATTTCTCTTCTGGAAATACTAGATACTATTACTAATATCATGATAGCAACGTTAGTACAGCCTTCAAAGCTATGCTAAAAGCGAACGCATTAGCTTTGGAGGGTAATGACAGTGGTTCACACTGTAGGGAGAATCAAATACCTCTGATTTGGAATGCAAACCACAATGTCCATTTTCTTACATGTGATATTACTGTTATGATAACTGATAAGGTCTGCTAGTCCCAGTTGCTGCCATCATTGACAAAAAAAAAAATGGCTTTGGTGGGATAGTGGTATGAGATTTTATGAGTAGCAAAGCAAATTCAGCTCAAAGGCACTCTAAGTACCCAGGTAAAATAGAGTGGGTCTCGTCTTTACTTAGACAGGGAAGTTGAGACTTCTATAAGTTTGGGAATTTGTCAACGTTCTCCAAGTTATGAGTTGAAGAAATTAGACCTTGTTCCTGGGTTTGTTTGTGTCAGTTCTTTGAAAGAAATGTATTTGATCATATAAACAAGAAAGAATAAAAAAATGGACTGGGCAGTGGTAGTGCACACCTTTAATCCCAGCACTCAGGAGGCAGAGGCAGGAGGATCTCTGTGAGTTCGAGGCCAGCCTGGTCTACAGAAAGAGTTACTGGACAGTCAAAGATACACACAAAGAAAGCCTGTCTTGAGAAAAACAAAAACAAATGAAAAGAATAAAGATGTTAAATGACAATAAAGAAAAGCTAAAGACAAAAGCAAGGTTAGGAGCAATATGACTTGTTTACATGAAGTATGCTCTAGAATGGTATATTAAAATATGGAACACACTTTTTTCTCTTTATAGAAAGCAAGTCAGTTGTTAAACTAGGCCCACCCACTCATATATATATGCGCCCACACAAATTCACACACAAATAATCTTAAATGAGAATTCAACCAACACTTAACCATACTTATAAGTATCAAATTCACCTAAAATTGTGATAACATCAACAGTTATGAAGCTGTCATGGAGTCCCCATGCTGAATGGTGGGATTTTTAAATTATATGTTTAAATTACTGTTATTCCTGAGTCTTTCTGCCATGATCAATACAGAATGTAGCCTTTAAAATGTGATACATATATGTCTCAGACATGTACACTAGCCAATGCCATCATTTTTAATATATGACATTCTCGTGCATGTGCTGACTCTAAACTGTCCTTTGCTGTGACCTTTTATGATAGTTCCCTCCATCTGACTTTAAAATAGAAAATAAGGACCTTGGAGGGGAGTGATAAATTACTACTTTATCTCTCTTGTTTTTAACAACAAAAGAAAGATAGCAGTCCCATCCAACTGTCCTTTATCAGGAGATCTGATGTGCTTAAACAATATGCACCATTGGTTCTAGAAGATAGAAAAGGCCATATTGGAAAGGAAAAGCTCAAAAATGTAAAACATTTGTCCAGGTCACACTAGCAAAGCTGAGCTAAGGAGACATCTTAGCATCTAGCTAAGGAGACAAGTTAGCATCTAGCTTGTCCCCATGCTGCCTACACCGACCCTGAGAAAGGGAGGTTGACACAGGCCTCAGACAACCAGGGGGAGGCTTTGAGGCAAGGGAACAAGAAAGAAGCCCTGCTGGCTCCAGGTTTTTGACTCTAGATACTGCTTCATGTTCCAGAACAATGATGTAGAGAAAACATTTTTTTTTTTTTACCTCTCATACCTTTTTTTCCTCTTCAGAAACTTTACCGTGAGGGGTGGGATGAGGTCAAGATGAGCTGTGATGTGCGGCTGGATGCCATCCCTATCCAGTCTGCCAAGGCCTCCAGGGAGATTGCCAGTGATGTAAGTGGCCCTTCCATGCCTTCCGAGCTCTTTCCCAACAAATTCTCTGTGTGCGTCCGAGGACCCACTGTGAGCCATCTGCTCTGCTGTTTTCTCTGCAGTATAAATACAAGCTGGACCACGAGAAGCAGAAGGGACACTATGTGGGCACCCTCACGGCCAGGGATGACAACAAGATCCGGTGGGCCCTCATAGCTGGCAAGATTCAGAACGAGCGGGAGTACAGGCTGCAGTGGGCCAAGTGGAAGACCAAGTTCCAGAGCCCCGTAGACATGCTTTCCATCCTGCATTCTAAAAAATGCCAGACCCTGGTCAGCGACATTGATTACCGCAATTACCTGCACGAGTGGACGTGCATGCCTGACCAGAACGATGTGATTCAGGCCAAGAAAGCCTACGAGCTGCAGAGCGATGTGAGTGGGCCGAACGGTACCCAGACAGATCATGGCATAACATACCTTTGTCACAATTACATGTCTTTACATGGTCCTGAGTTTGATAGTAGTTAGGCCTCTCAGTGCGATATCAGAATTAGCAATGCCAGGAAACCTATAAATTTCACGTAAAGAAATAAATGGCAGTGTAAACTAATCTTGATGGAAGGTCTCAAAAAACTTCTTTGGCAAATCAGGTACGTGGTAGCACACATCTCTAATCCCAGCACTTAGGAAGCAGAGGCAAGAGGGTTGCTGCCAATTCAAGGCCAGCCTGGTCTAGCGCAAGGGCTACACAGTCAGATCCTGCTGGAGGGGAGGAAGGAGATGGCAGTGGATTACTGTGGAAAACTATTGTCTGCAGCAGTTAGATAACAGTCAGGGTTTGTACAAATGAGCTGTTGGTAGTTCATACTCGGATCTAGGCACATATACACTTTTCCAACTGACGCAATTGTTGAGAGAGCTTGAAAAAGCTCTCCAAGTTTCAGTTCGGGAAATTTTTTGGCAAGTCTGAAACTCCCTGTTTCTCTTGAAAATTCTAAACACGCAGCTCTATACAGGTGGTGCCACTTGGCAACTGTACCCCGCAGCTGAATTGAGGGTAGTTCATATTCAGTAGAAAAAAAAATATCCTCCAGCTGCGGCTACCTGGCCCGGCTGCTTTTGCTACTCTACCTGCCTGGCTACCTCTCGTGGCTTTTACACTATTTACATTGTATTTCCTCATCAGACCAATAGGCTCCATGAATTAGACTTGTTAAATTAACTCTGCCCTTCTTTTCACAGGCTGTTTACAAGGCTGACTTGGAATGGTTACGTGGAATTGGGTGGATGCCAAACGATTCTGTCTCTGTCAACCATGCCAAACATGCTGCAGACATCTTCAGTGAGGTACTCCAAGATTTTGCCCGGCCATTCTACACATTTCCTTAGAACATGAGCAAGAGACACGAGCCAAAATATATAATAACCTTAGGTCAACCTTTTAACCGTTTTCCATTGCTGAGATTTAAGCCAGACTTTGTCCACAATGTACTATTGCTATCACATTAGGGACCGTGTCCCTGACAGCATCTAGCACACTCACCCATGCGTGAGATAGCACAAATGGGAAATTTCTGTTGTCAACAATTGCAGTGTACAATTGTTGGGAGAAGTTCTTCCAGTTGGAAATATGGAATATCATGATACAAGTAATGATAGACCTTGGGAGGTGAGCATTTTGCTGCTTTAAAGTCTGTGAGGCCCTGAATTCAAACTTCAATATCAAAAGGTCATAGGTAGTATACTAAGGCAGCATGGGTGTTTACAAAATATAGTGCTAAATTTCCAAGAAAATGCCATTCACTGAAGGCACTGTATCCCCCTAACAGAGAAGGACCCTTACTTTAGTGTCTCTCAGCTCACACATCCAGGGACTACGACTGACATACTTCTCTTTTTTTCACAGAAAAAATACCGCACCAAAATAGAAAGTCTCAACTTTACTCCTGTGGATGACAGAGTAGATTATGTGACGGCAAAACAGAGCACTGAGATCCGAGACGACGTGAGTTTGCACTGTCGTGAAACCACACAGCCCTGCGGAGGCTGTTGCCGTGACTTCCTGCCTCTTGCGATCATTGAACTGTATTTCCAGCGCCCAAATTATCGATGCTAGCAATGCTTAGACAACAGAGAGATTTCTTGTTTGTTTGTTTGTTTGTTTTTGTTTTTATTGAGTTGTATATCTCCGCTCCCCTCCGTTCATCCCCTCTCCCCTTCTACCCTCTCCCATGATTTCCACACTCCCCATTTTGCTCAGGAGATCTTGCCTTTTTCTACTTTCCATGTAGATTAGATCCATGCATGTCTCTCTTAAGAGAGATTTCTTAACATCAAGTAATTTACCCTAATGCCTCTCACTTTCAGATTAAATATCGGAAAGATTGGAATGCCATCAAATCAAAGTATACCCTTACAGAAACGCCGCTACTGCACACTGCCCAAGAGGCTGCCCGCATCCTGGACCAGGTAGGGGATTTTTGCAGTGGCCTAGTGCTTGGAGATAGAAAATCACATAACAGGTCTGTAGGAGATTTACAGACCTGACCTCATCCTCCTCTGATGGCTCATTTAGCCCCTATGATGGCTCTTTGTCTTTTAGCACCTCTATAAGGAAGGCTGGGAGAAACAGAAAGCCACGGGTTACATTCTGCCACCAGATGCTGTACCGTTTGTCCATGCCCATCATTCCGGCGATGTTCAGAGTGAGGTAATTTATCCCAATGTGTCTGTACCCTGCAGAAACTGGACCTTGCCAGAAAGGGACACTGGTTGTAAAACACAAATATCAGCTCAAGGATGCCCCATCTCAGCTTGGTAGACCTGGCTGTGCTTGCTGAGGGCTGAAATAGTCCCTCCCTTTTGGGTCTTTTTACTTTGGTTTTGGGCTTGGTTTTGGTTTGTTTGTTTGTTTTGTTTTGTTTTTCTTATATCTTCTGACCTCTATAAAATCCGCAGGCTCCCAAATAAAGAAATTGCCACAATTAGAGAACAAGCATATAAGGTTTTTCTCTATTTAAAATGGCTGTCTCAGCCAGGTATTTATGCACAAGCCTATAATCACAGAACTTAAGAGGTAGAGGCAGGAGCATCAGGAGTTCAAGGAGAACTTCAGCTTTACTTTACGAAGGCCAGCCTCCACTTGACGAGCTAAGAAACTGGCTAAAACAACAACAATAACAAGGCTAAACTAGCTATTTCTTCATATCTGTTTATCTCAGTGACATTTATCTCTATTTCAGTGTGGTTTTTGTTATCTCAGAATAGAAGTGTCCACCAGAAAGCTAGGGAGTGAAACTGCTGGCTGTTCCTTATCTTCATCAACTCTTCTTTGTGCCGCAAGCTTATCAAAGCTGACGGATTCCATATTCTGCCTCTCCCCAGCTGAAGTACAAAGCTGAACACGTGAAGCAGAAAGGTCACTATGTTGGTGTTCCCACAATGAGAGACGATCCCAAGCTGGTTTGGTTTGAGCATGCAGGCCAGATTCAGAATGACAGGCTCTACAAGGAGGACTACCATAAGACAAAGGCCAAAATCAACATACCTGCCGACATGGTGTCAGTGGTGGCTGCCAAGGAGGGGCAGAACCTTGTCAGTGACATTGATTACCGCCATTACCTACGCCAATGGACGTGCCATCCTGACCAAAATGATGTTATTCAAGCAAAAATCGCCTATGACCTTCAGAGTGACGTAAGTGGCTGTCGTTTCTTGTTATCTTGACTACGCCATACACTATGAGAATAATAAGCAGCATTCCATCTTTGACACTTTGAGCCACAAGCATTGAGTTTGTCCCTAGAAAGGAATAATGATGGAGACTGAGCTGAGATTTTAGCAACCTTGATCGAAGATGAAGACTGAGGAAAGCCGACCTACTTCCCTGGATGTCTTACTCTTCAAGAGACTTAAGCAGCTGCTTATAAGGGAGTCAAAGGAGAGAGAGAGAGAGAGAGAGAGAGAGAGAGAGAGAGAGAGAGAGAGAGAGAGAGAGGGAGAGAGAGAGAGAGAGAGAGAGAGAGAGAGCGAAGGGGGGGGAGGGAGCGGGAGCAGGGGGAGGGAGGGAGGGAGGGGGAGGGGGAGAGGGAGAGGGAGAGGGGGGGAGGGGGAGAGGGAGAGGGAGACGGAGAGGGAGAGGGAGAGGGGGGGAGGGGGAGAGGGAGAGGGAGACGGAGAGAGAACCGTAAGCTGCATGAGCCCAGTATACCTCAGGAGGGTAATAGGACACACCACCTCACCCTGAAGCCTGAAGTGAGTGTACTGGAGTCCCGTCTCAGACACAGAGGAGTAACTCAACATGGGTCTTTTCATCATTAGCAGATGGAAGAGACTCTGCCTCATTGTTTGCTACAAAGTTACTGGTGGCCAGATTTCCTCCAGTCAGCCAATCCAGGAGCTAGGGTTGGAGAGAAGGTGGTGATGGGAACAGGCAGCCTTGTCCAGATGAGAGGAGATGCCTCCCCATTCCCCACACCTTCATGAGCATGTCCATGTACACGCTCCTTCATGTAGTCCAGGTAGCTACGTGAGATACCCTGCCCATCTACGACTGCAGCCTCTTTGGTAAACCTTTCTTCACGGCCACAACTTATTCCTAAGTCCAGTCACCCTCCAACGACCTAGCTCTCATGGCACTTCACCTTGTGCTGATTCCTTAAGGCACTGAACTCAGGGCCTTGTGCAGTCACAGGCTCAAGAACTAATACCAGGCAAAGCCATGGCTGAATGAACGAGACAACAGCTGCTAAAGAGAAATCCATCACAATCTTCTGAAAGATTGTCTGGAATCCTCTGCGGTTATCCTGTGTCACCTACAGCCCCTTCCGTCTCTCCTCTCCCCTCAGAATGTCTACAAAGCTGACTTGGAATGGCTCCGAGGTATTGGCTGGATCCCTCTGGATTCTGTGGACCATGTGAGGGTTACAAGGAACCAGGAAATGGTGAATCAGGTATGCAGAGCTATTAGATTTTTAACCTAATGCCTACTTTCCTTACCTGCCACAAAGGGATGGGGTATCCTGTGGGGACAGAGCTATCTTAATTGTCTCTATTCATTTCAGATAAAATATAAGAAAGACGCTCTTGACAACTATCCCAACTTTACCAGTGTAGTGGACCCTCCAGAGATTGTTTTAGCCAAGATTAATTCAGTCAATCAAAGTGATGTAAGTTTATATTGTTTATGTTGAAGTGCTTGAACCAAGAAGCTAAGTGAATTATTAATTCTAGATAATTGACAACTTAAAATTGAGAGAGGGATAAATTGCAAGACGATCTTTGACAATGGTATATATTGCATCCATTTTTACATATCTGTGTTCTTGACCAGAATATTCAATTCAACTAAAATGATCTGAAAGTCAACCAATTGGTTAGTTTTTCTATATAAATGTAGATTATTATGTCTTCAAGGTATGACTTAGGAAATTTTAAATGTGAGTTTAGGCTAACCAAAAGGCTTTCCTTTTTCCTCTTTTTTAGGTGAAGTATAAAGAAACATTTAATAAGGCAAAGGGCAAGTACATATTTTCTCCAGACACACCACACATCACCCACTCCAAAGACATGGGGAAACTCTACAGCACTGTGAGTCCTGTTTTATGTAATGACTTGTTTCCTAATTACGGTCTTGTCAATTTTTGTATTCTTAACTGGTTTGTAAACTGATGAACTTGGAGGGTGGCCAGTTGCCTTCATTGCTTATACTTATGCAAATAAATAGGTAATGGTGTAGCAAGTTTTATCAGGGCTCTGAAGACAGCACAAAGGATGGAGAGGTACCAAAAAGAAAAAAAAATGGAGGAGAACACATCCTTCCTCAACAACCCTACACATATAATTCCAGTCAGCAAATGGAAGGCTTATGCTTCCTAATTTAATCCAGCTAATTTAAAGACGTGTGTGTGTGTGTGTGTGTGTGTGTGTGTGTGTGTGTGTGTACACCAATATGGAACAATGTTTGGTGAATTTTTTCCTTGTGTGCAAATTTCTCATCATTTTTTCAAGAAGTATAAATGTGAGCAACTGTTATAAAATGTTTCCATTTGTAGATTTAATCAAATAACTTCCTGCTTCTAGGTTAGGCACACTAATGATGACAAACAAAATTTTCATTCTTGCCTTAAACATAAATGATGGCTTGGGTACTATCTGAATATAGGTGAATAATATATTCTGTTAACTTGTGTTTTTTTGTTCCAGATACTATACAAGGGAGCATGGGAGGGAACCAAGGCCTACGGCTACACCCTGGATGAGCGTTACATCCCCATCGTTGGAGCCAAGCATGCCGACCTGGTGAACAGTGAGGTCAGTTTGACTGTTTCCTCTCCTAGGATCAGAGTCTTTATTAAGGAGCAAGAAGTTGGATAGAAAACTCTAGCGATTCTCAATGTTGAACCCATTTTTCAGCTGAAATACAAGGAAACCTATGAGAAGCAGAAGGGTCACTACCTGGCTGGAAAAGAAATAAGCGAATTCCCCGGAGTGGTTCACTGCCTGGATTTCCAGCAGATGCGGAGTGCGGTGAGCCAGGGCTTACTTCCCTGTGAGATGTGTACAGCTGCCGTGTGCTCTTGTGTCCACCATTTATCGCCTTCCCTGTGACTCAAGATTAGCTGGGGGGAGAGAGTGATGGGAGTGAATCATCTTTCAGATTTCATCACCCTCAATGGCTGTAGACATTGCCCCCACTCCTTTTTTTTTAACCAAGCCTACAATACGGGCTTTGAATTGGCAAAAAAGGAAAACAAGTTTCCTAATGACATTGCATTACAGAGGGATAGGAAGAATACTTTTAAAATTTTTTAATGTTGTTTTATGTATTATTCTCTATGTACTGATCTACATTAGAAATGAGACTAAAGAAATTGGCCTGAATATTTTAAGTTTTCATCCCTTAATAATTTCTGTCTCTAAAACCATCTCTAGTTGAACTACAGGAAAGATTATGAGGACACAAAAGCAAACGTGCATATCCCCAATGACATGATGAACCACGTGCTGGCAAAAAGGTGCCAGTACATCCTCAGCGACCTGGAGTACCGACATTACTTCCACCAGTGGACGTCACTTCCGGAGGAGCCCAACGTTATCCGCGCCCGAAACGCCCAGGAGATTTTAAGTGATGTACGATGCCCCTTCTGCAGTTTGCCTTAGCTTGTAGGCTTCACCTGTTCCTGCTTAACCTTCCGTGCTGCCACTTCCCCTGCTCACAGACCCAGAGACTTCCAACACTAAGTGGCATGACTATCTACTCTTCGTGTGAGGGTCCCCTCTGAGCCGTAGGATGCCCTGCTGAATATTTAATCGGTTTAGCACTACACTCAGACTTAGGCACTGTTCCCCTCTTGAGACATCTTTCAGCCAGGAAGTAGCTTTCAGCTGGTTGAAGGTCAAGGAGCAGCAAGACGCCATCAAAGGGACCAACTGTAAATTCTGAATACCTGCCACCTTTCGTCTTTCTTCTCTGTTGCAGAATGTATATAAAGATGACTTGAACTGGCTGAAAGGCATCGGCTGCTATGTTTGGGACACACCCCAGATCCTCCATGCCAAGAAGGCATATGACCTCCAGAGTCAGGTGAGCCGATCTCTCTAGAAGGACCAACTGTCCAGATGTCATCATAGTCCGTGGTAGCATCAGTAGGCTGCTGGCCAGGCTGTCCCTAAGCTCTGATGGGAGATTGCTGTAAAGGTGCATGATCTAAGGTAACTCATAATCTAAGGCAACTGTCCCCAATCAAACCTCTTGTGGTGACCTGCTCTGGTGTGACTCTAGCCTATAGCTGAAGGTCATGTGCATTTGTAATAGGAAGTTACAGAGGAGAGGGTTGTGGGATGGTGAACTGTTTATAGGCATCTCCATCTTGGCCAGGTTAACTTGCAGAATATAGGAAGTAAAGTGTGCTTTGACAACAGGTACCTATATTTGGGGGAAATCGTTATCGGGGGGCATGTCGCAGCATGTGTCGCAGCTGAGCTGTGATTGGGCAGGTCTGATGGCTATTGGCTCTGTGGGCTGCTACTGTGAGGGCTGGAAGGCGGCATGGAGAAGGTAACAGAATGAAGAAAGACACCTCACAGAGATCCAGACCTCTGTCTTGGCCAAGGACAGCTGCTGCTTCTTTTGGCTGCTGCACGAAGTCTGTGGACGGCAGAGTGGTGGCAGCCTGCTTCTTAAATTAAAGCAGAAACCCAGAAATCAAGACAGAGATGGCTAAGATGCTAGAAGCAGCTAACTTTGCTTTATTGCCATCTTGGACGACTTTTGTTTTCCTTCACAGCTACAATACACAGCAGCAAGCAAAGACAATCTGCAGAACTATAACCTGGTCACAGATACGCCGGTTTACGTGACTGCTCTTCAGAGTGGCATCAATGCCAGCGAGGTATGATGTCCTTGTCCTCTCTGTGGGGTAAGCCCTTTCTTGTCTTGAGAGATCTTCCACCAGCAGAGGTGCAGAAGCCGTTCCTTTTTGTCTGCAGGTGAAATATAAGGAAAATTATCATCAGATTAAGGACAAGTATACCACGGTGCTAGAGACTGCCGATTACGACAGAACCAAGAACCTGAAGAGTCTTTACAGCAGTGTGAGTTGTCCTTCCCCTTCAGAGACAGGTTTTTTAAAAATAGGTATAAAACTTTTCCATAAAGGTTTGTCTAGTTTTTCATGAACCATCAAATTCCCATTTTCCCAATATATCTTCACTATACAGCTAAACTTCACACTGAAAGAATGCCCCAGGGTTGGAAAATATGTGGGGGCTAACAGAGCGTGGTGCCTATATTCACAAGATTTTTTAACCCTTCCAGAACATATACAAGGAGGCCTGGGATAAGGTGAAAGCCACCAGCTATAAGCTGCCAACCAGCACCTTGTCCCTGACTCATGCCAAGAACCAGAAGCACCTGGCCAGTCATGTAAGTCAAGTACCAGTATCGCAGCATCCCTTCACCCTTTGTTCTCCGTCCCCCAATACCAAGAAGTACCCAGGCTGTTCTGATGTTGCCCAGAAGCACCCCAACACCCTCAGGGGTGTCTGACAAACACTTCTAATAGCTTGGCATCAAAGTCCCTGCTCACTGCCTCCTCTCGGGGCACTGTAGTCCCTGGAGAGTCACACTTACCAGTCAGGAGGACACAGGTGCAGTCGTTCAGGCTCCCTGTGTGCAGATAGCATGGCTGGGTAGCCTCTGCTTCAGCGAGCAATGAAGAGAGAAAGCTAACACAAACCACCGTAAGAATGGAGCGTTTCCAGCCAGGCCTGGTAGCTCACAACCACAAGTCCAGCATGGAGGAGACTATGGCAAGAAGATTGCTGTGGGTCCAAGGCCAGTCTAGCCTACAGTAATGGGTTTCAGTCTCGCCTGGACGAGAGTAAGATCCTGCCTCAGAAAACAAAACCAAAAATAGCGTGTTTTGATAGACTTAGGTGAGAGCTGGTCCAAAGCTAAGCTGGGGAATGTGGTAGCCGTAGCTGGTTTTCACACCGTTACCAGAGAAGCCGATGTGACCGAGGAGCATGCCCCTTGTTTGGATTGGCGAATAAACTTTACAGAGCCCCGGGGAGGTGCCTCTTCTTCTGTTGCAGATGCTGGGCAGAACATTGTTGGAAAGAGGGGTAGGGGGAAAATTAAGGATCCCAACATCAGTTGGGAAATAATTTTAAGGGGGAAAATGGAGTTCCTGTTAAGGCTGACTTTTCACAGCTGAGGGTAGATCAGCTCAGAGAGGCTGGAATATTGTGTCCTGGTATTTGTTTGGGATTTGGATGGGAATTCTGTTTGGCTTCTAATTAATGAAGCAGCCCCCCACAGCCTCTGAGAGTGGCTCTCTGGGTCCCGAGAGCCTGTGTGTTCCTCCTGGGTCCTGGGAGTCTGTGTGTTGGTCCCATACTCCGGAGGCTGCCTCTTACCTCTGCCTTGTCCCTAGCTCGTTGCGTTGCAGAATATTGATTGACAAGTGGTACAAACTAAAATCTAAAGGCTGACTGAGCTACCTTTGCAAACCCTTGGAGACACTGAAATTCAAGAATTATCACTCTCCACCACAGGCCATTGCACGTCTCAACAGCAAAGGCTCCGAGCACAGTCTGAACCTTTCACGCGGGAGAGCAAGAAAGAGACTATTTAACAGTCTGCTTGCCACAAGCTGGAGGCGTGGCTCAGTGGCAGTCTGTTTGCCTTGCATGTTCAAGGCCCTGGGTTTGATCCTCATTACAAACATTTTAGGTGTTTAATCCTAGAAATAAGGTGTAGTAGCAGCGGTATTTGACATGGGCACTTAAAAACAATACAGTTTTATAGCCTGGTCCAGGATAAAAGTACTTCCAGATGCGGCCTAATTGCAGCCTCACGATGGCCCTGTGCCAGCTCTAGTGTCTTTGTATGGGTCCGAACGTGAGCACTGGGAAGTGCTTCAGCCCCCGACATCATCTGGATCTTGGAGGCAGAACCTTTGTTTCGCGCTTTTTTTTTTTTTAAACAGTAAGTCTTTACTCTTTATGTTTTAGCTTTTTCTACTTGTCCTCTATAGATCAAATACCGAGAAGAATATGAAAAATTCAAAGCTCTTTACACATTGCCGAAAAGCGTTGAAGATGACCCAAACACAGCGCGGTGCCTCCGGGTGGGCAAGCTCAACATCGATGTGAGTACCGGCAAAGGCTTGAGTGGGCACAGAAGCTGAATCAAGTAGTCACGTGGTATCCGTTAGAGGTTGTTCTATGAAACCAGGCACGTGGCACTGGTTGTACATACAGAAAGAAGCTAAGTATTATCCCAGCCTGCACTTTAGCAAATGGTTCTGGAGGCTGGGAGATAAAATGGGTAAAAGATAAGAATACTTGCTGCTCTTAGAGAAGACCCAAGTTTAGTTCTCAGAACCTATGTCAGGCAACTCACCACTGCCTGAAAGTCCAGCTCCAGGGGCCCCACATGTATGTGATATACACTCACTCATACACACACACAGACACATACATAAAAATAAAAATGGATCTTTTTTTAAAAAAAATAGCCTGGTTTTAATCTATACAAGATGCAAGAAGAATCCAGCTTCCACCCCATCCCCCATTGCTATAAGCTGGAGAAGGCAGATGTTGCGTGACGATAGAGCAGCTTTTTGGTAACTGAGATGCAACTTGACTTTCACAGCGCCTGTACAGATCGGTGTATGAACAGAACAAGATGAAAATCCACACCGTGCCCGACATGGTAGAGATGGTGACGGCCAAGGATTCTCAGAAGAAAGTCAGCGAGGTTGACTACCGCCTGCACCTCCATGAATGGATCTGCCACCCCGACTTACAAGTCAACAGTCACGTTAGAAAAGTGACTGACCAGATCAGCGACGTAAGCTCATGGCTTAGGAGGACCCCCCATGGTCGCCCCACCATCCTCCTCCTTCCACCTGATGAAAAGCAGGCTCATCTAGATATCCACATTGGCCTTTGTCCCTCTCGCTTTCCTGTCCACGGGTCTGAGGGCTTTGGGAACGATCCCTGGGAGCCGGCTGAGCAGATCCCGGTGGCTTCTCAGCCTCTGCCCAGGAACTTTTGCTTTTCATTCCTTCCCAGTGCCACTTGGGTCTAGGCTACACCTATTCTTTGCCCTTCAAGAAATGGCCAGATTAAAAAAAAAGAAAAGAAAAGAAATGGCCAGATATGTGTTTCTTATCCTCTGCATCTACCGAAACCCCCCTAGATTGTGTACAAGGATGACCTCACCTGGCTGAAGGGCATTGGTTGCTACGTCTGGGACACTCCTGAAATTCTCCATGCAAAACACGCTTATGATCTACGCAACGACGTGAGTGTCTTCGGTTTCTTGGTCTAAGGCACACCTCTGCACAATCTAGAGGCAAGGAAACAATGCTTAAAACGAGAACGGTGCCATGGCACCATTGTAAATTAAATCTTGTTAAGGATAGCTAAGCTGGAGAAAGATGCTAAAAACATAATATTCGCTTCTCAGCATTTAGCATTTCTATCAAACAACCTGACCCAGCTGTGTCACGCTCCTCTGTGGAGAAGTGACTCCAAGCTCTCCTCTCCACCTTTTAAATTATTTTGAATATATTAATGAGCATAAGTTTTACTATATGAAAAACTCATCTGTTAGGATAATAGATGGGATTTAGTCATAAGGTACAGGGAAATTTGCCACACAATGTAATATGACAATATTTCAGCAAGAGCTTTCCAAGGGGAGCAGCTGTCACACCTTCTAGATAACTCTAAAGCCCCCTATGGTTGTAAACACCAGTAGTGTGGGCATTCAAATTCAGATACATCCTGTGCACATTGTTGATGGGTGTGACTCTCAAGCCCTCAGTAAAATGTTATGCTGTGTGCTGCAATAGATGCTCCAGCATAGGCTGGCTTGCTTCTTCTTGGCAGATCAAGTATAAAGCTCACGTGCAGAAGACACGGAATGACTATAAGCTGGTGACCGACACGCCGGTCTACGTTCAGGCTGTCAAGAGTGGGAAGCAGCTGAGTGATGTAAGCCCTCCCTGGGGAAGCGATTTTGGGTAGCAGTGAAGATGGGGCACGGCTCAACCAAAGACTGGGCAACACCAGCCTTTCTCTACCTGGGTACTAGACTTGGTGCCTTAGAACAGGTCTGCACAGCCCCCTTTCCCTAACATCCGGAGTGTCAGCAGTTTGCAGGGGTGACGTCGTGAGTGAGTTCGTGAAATGCTTTGTTGTCAGAGCATCCAGTGCTGCTTTTTGTGCTGTGTTCTGTGTTGTTAGAGGCATTCATGTCTTTCTCCCTGTCTAGGCCTTCTGTTAATTAGAGCCAACTGGTAGAATGGGAAGGAAGTGGGCTGTGTGTGATGTTAAGGATGTGGGTTGGAGTCCTGCCTCTGCCACATAATCCAAGCCTGGGAAAAGCTTCTAACTCCTCCAAGGCTCATGTGTAAAATGGATTGTGCATGTATTCCCTGTCATGCCTGAGAGCAGGCAGAGAGCCACCAAGCTGTCCTTGATCAATTAAATGCACAGGTAGCAAGTAAATAATAGATCACACCCGGGAAGAGAAGGTTCCTACCTATTATCTAGAACTCCTGGAGGGGAGATGGCCACCCCTTGACACCTGAGATGGGTTGTCCACCTTTCAGGGATATCTGCAGCCTTGGTTCTGACTCCACTGCATAAAAAGACAGAGTTACACAGCAGAGGTCTCTGGGTTCATTCGTTCTTTTTCTCTCGTTGTGACAGATCCCTCACAGAAACAATGGAAAGAACTATTTCATTTGTCTTTCAGGTTTAGAGAACTCATCCCATGGTTTCTTGGTCCTGTGTCCTTGGGTAGATACCATGGTAGTAGGAGCATATGGGGAAGGCCAGTTCTCTGCCTGTGGCAGATAGGAAGGAAAGAAAGGGGTGGGGAAGCAGGCCTGTGGCAAGAATCTGCCCCCACTGACCAACTTCCTCCAGCTAACTTACAAAATAGTGCCACCAGATCAGGTCCAAGCAGTGACGGCACGGACAGGGGTCCATATTTATAACACTAAGCAAAGGCCGGCTTCGCCCTTTTCATAGTCTTTAAAAGAGATCATGGATTTCCATTTGCTCTGTGTCTTTCTAACAATGCTCCCACAATCTGATGACTGACCTTACCTCTCCTCACCCAGGCTGTCTACCACTATGACTATGTGCACAGCATCAGAGGCAAAGTGGCCCCAACCACCAAAACCGTGGATCTGGACCGGGCCCTCCATGCGTACAAGCTTCAGAGTGAGGTGGGTGTTGGGAAAGGGGGTATCGGCAGAAACCCCAGCCACAGGGCCCCTAGAGGCATGCTGGCTCGTGTATGCATCCTCATTCGCTGATCTTGTAAGATCCACTCAAAGAGTTGAACAATAAACAGCACGCCTTGCCTTCCTTCTTGACTAATGGGATCCTCCTATCAAGCAGTCAAACAGATAAAAAATGGGTGTGTTGTTGACCAATATTTGCAAGTCAGAAAGAAGAGAGCTGGCACGCTGGCACTGCTCTTAAAAAAAAAAAAAACCTTGAAATCACAATGACAGAGTTAGGGCATTTGATTCTAAAAGGGCTACTAACCGTAAGGGATAAAGGCGGAAGTCACTGAATATTAAGCAAAGAACTCGGGCCCTACCCTTCACTCCCTTTCCTGTCCCTGGCCAAAAATCTAACAAACTGCTTGTGATGTGTTTAACTCGATGTTATTCGATGCCAGAAGACATTTTACTTGCTCTTTTTCATTCGGTCAGAATTTGTACAAGAAAGGCCTGCGCTACCTGCCCACTGGATACAGGCTCCCAGGTGATACCCCTCACTTCAATCACGTCAAGGACATGCGCTACATGAGTAGCTACGTGAGTACTCTTCATTCTGTTGGAGCCTGAAATTTGAATATGCAGAGACTAATGTTAGCATCGATTCTCGCGCTCATAAATGATACCAGGAAGGCTCAACCTGATGGTGGGCAGGGCAGGGGCAGACAGCATGTTCCTGGGGATGAGATGCACTGGTTCTTCGACATACCATTTGGTAGCGCCTGCATACAACAGTGGGTTACAACAGGACAACCTGGGCACCTCGGCTCAGTGTTGAGTGCTGGCAAGATGCCTCTGTCTCAGCTGGCCAAGGACTGGAAACATCCCAAGCTCTTCCCACATCATTTACTGGAAATACAAAGTTTACTTAGGAGGCGTCGCTGTGTGTCCCTTTGAAGAGACTGCTTACAGAGCTACTGAACCTGACACTTACCTTGGTTTTTAACATCTGTGCTCGGTTCATGGGCTATCTAGACTCCACTGCCTGTGATTTGCCTCTGGAAGTCCACCGATACTTCCCTTTCCTGGATTTCCTGAGTGCCAGCATAGACCTGAGACATGTACTCCAGGGGCAACTCTTAGGAGAGTGTGGTAGACTGCAGGCTATACCATAGCCAGCCATTGGCTAGAGACCAAGATTCAGCTCTCTCTCGTTGATGCTCATCTTCAGAGTCCTGGGAATCAGCTGTGCTAATGACGCAGCGCCTCTGTGGCCCAAGAATACAGTTCCAAAGCAGACATGAACAAATTTAAGAATCAAACCTGTTATTTTTAGAAACCAGACTATAAGTCATTCATCAGTATTAAAAATGTCATCTTGGTCCTTTTATATTTCCTAATTTTCATACTACTTTAAGACTAAAGTGATCGCTATTTCTTGGGTTTCCTTCACTTCCTACAAATAGATTTCACCCAGGAGGGAATTTTTTTAACCTTTCCAGACATTGCTTATCAGTCAACTAATAACTTTTAAGACTTAAGACAATACTAAAATCGTGTCATCGAGACCAGTGAGATAATGCAAAGGGTAAAAACATATGCCGTGCAAGTCTCACACCAGATCTGACCCCAAAGCCCGTGGTGGAAGGAGGGAACAGATTCCAAAAAGTTGACCTTTGACATCCACACACATGTCACACATATGTACCTGTACCCACACACGCATGGCATGCACATACACACACAGTACTAATAACAAAATAACATTTAATGGATGTCATATTTATTTAAATTATGGCTAGTTCTTACTCTTGGCGTTTAGAGAATAAACTTCAAATCAAGACACAATCTCTTTTCTAATTGAGAAATATAGTACAGTTCTCTGTGTAGCCATCACTGATCTCAGTCTGATTTTGCTTTCTCAGTTCAAGTACAAAGAAGCCTATGAACACATCAAGGCATATGGGTACACACTTGGTCCCAAGGATGTCCCATTCGTCCATGTCCGGAGGGTCAACAACGTTACTAGTGAGGTACTGTGAACACTTATTCTCAGAGAAAAATACTGAATTGAAAATCATGACTTTTGGGGACCTTGGGAGAGAGTTGAAGGGGAGGGGAGAGGCAGGGAAAGAGCAGAGAAAAATGTAGAGGTCAATAAAAATCAATAAAAATAAAAATAAAATAAAATCATGACTTCATTTGAAATGCATTAAGAATTTCTTGGGCTTCATCTGTAAGTTTACAGCCTAGAAAACAGTATGAGGACTCAATTTTGATTCTTGTGTCCCTCATAATTCATCATAAAGACTTGGTTCCATAGACTATGGTGATATTTGTGCAACATCTTTCATCAGATTATATTTTTGTCTGACTTACAGCCCTGATTTTCATCAGCCGTATTTGTACCTCTGTCCTACTAAGCAACCATGTCATGGGGTGTAGACCACTTTGCCCTCAGAATTCTTCGCCAAAATGAAATAAGCATTTTCTCTTATGCTAACCTTAAATCATTTTATAGTCTCAGAGTTTCCTCTCTTGGTTCTTTGTGTAAAGTGTTCAATTGTTTCTTAGTCAGTAAATGCCCCTGTGTTCCTGTCCCAAACACCTAGAATGGTTTCTCCTTCCCTGCAGAGACTGTATCGAGAATTGTATCATAAACTAAAAGACAAGATACACACAACTCCAGACACACCTGAGATCCGCCAAGTCAAGAAGACACAGGAAGCTGTCAGTGAGGTGAGAATGATGGGACAGAGGGGCCATCACCCAGGGAGAATGCTGGGAGTGGACAGGCCATCACCCAGGGAGAATGCTGGGAGTGGACAGGCCATCACCCAGGGAGAATGCTGGGAGTGGACAGGCCATCACCCAGGGAGAATGCTGGGAGTGGACAGGCCATCACCCAGGGAGAATGCTGGGGAGTGGACAGGCCATCACCCAGGGAGAAACGCTGGCCATTTGCTCTCTAATCTGAGTTTCTGTTCGTTTTTTTTTTTTCTTTAGTTGATCTACAAATCAGACTTCTTCAAGATGCGGGGCCACATGATCTCGCTGCCGTACACACCTCAAGTGTTGCACTGTCGCTACGTGGGCGACATCACCAGTGACGTAAGCATCCTGTAGGCGCTTTCTAAAGGAGTCCTACCAAGAAGTAGCCTTGCTTTTGGCATTTAAGACACTCAGTGGTCTTTGAAAAGCCTTTTCCAGCGCTCGTTTCTTACCTAAATGTACAATCTGGAGGTGAAATTGTTAGGGAACTCCTCCAGGTCTCCAGCCACAGGGAAAGTCGGGAGAAAACCAGTGGAGGAAGAGGGCTGCCAGCACGCTTGCTCATTCAGTGACTGCCGCTCTACATCTGCGTGAGGTCTTCACCAGTTCCCGCCGTCCAAGTGCCCTGCTTCCCAGCTCATATTAGCTTCTTTCCCCTCCTGGTCCTGGCGGCACTCCCTCATAGCATCTTCCTATTGCCGTCAAGAAAAGAACTCCTTGGCGATCTCCTTTTCCTGGTGGACCAACCCCTTAAATCTGTGGATTTTTGTCCCTTAATGTGATAAGACAATATTAGTGCCGTCCCCTCCACTCAGCTCAGGGTTAGAGATTCAACTGTGGTCTGAATGCAAGCAGAGTAATATCAGAAGGTATACATGTTGAGCCAAGACGAAAACTACAGTGTTTCCTTGTATTGGTGGAGGAGGGTACCTTCCATAGACCCCCCCACCCCAAGGGATGCATCAAACCATAGACAGTACCAACCATGACTATACTGTCATTAAATACATACTCTGGATAAAATTGAACTTGGGAATTAGGCATAAGATATTAAGATTAACAACTAAGGATACAGTAGAATAATCATAACAATATACTAAGATAAAAGATACTTAAAATGTAAAAACTGCTTCTTTGTTTGTTTGTTTGGTTAGTTGGTTGGTTGGTTGGTTGGTTGGTTGGTTGGTTTGGTTTTCCGAGACAGGGTTTCTCTGCAGCTTTAGAGCCTGTCCTGGAACTAGCTCTTGTAAACCAGGCTGGCCTCAAACTCACAGAGAACCGCCCGCCTCTGCCTCCTGGGTGCTGGGATTAAAGGCATGCACCACTACCATCTGGAAAAAAAAAACCTGCTTTTTACTGGAATATTTCATTTCATATTTTTTCATTACAGTTAACACTGGAAAACTGAAACCACAGAAAGCAAACCTGTGATAGGGAGAGCTACTGTGCACTGACAAAGAAGTGTGGCTGGCCTGTGGTTTTGTCGTGTGTTTACATTGGCTCACAACCAGCTGTCTATGTTTGCCCCACAGATTAAATACAAAGAGGACTTGCAGATCTTGAAGGGGCTTGGCTGCTTCCTGTATGACACTCCTGACATGGTCCGCTCCCGGCACCTAAGGAAACTCTGGGTAAGGTCACACCTTCACGGTCTACAGCTTCCCCACACAACTATCATGCATCCCATTGCTAGCTTCCAGTGGGGGGGGGGTAGGGCAGAACAAATCTCAGCCTACATCTACTTTTAAGGAGAAATTTGCAATCAACCCACTTAAGTAGGTCGTGATTTCCTTATGATGATCCACACATGCCTGTTATAAAGGTAATGAACTTAGTTAAATGATCATTGCTTTTGTTCTTGCCTAGGGAGATGAAAGTGGGGGCCAGGAAATATAGGGTGGACATCATTGAGGCTCTGAGTATCCCAGGACACAGTCAAAGCCTGCTCAGTTTGCATATGCCAGTCATTTGGAAGACGTGAAATGCAGTCCCTTCAATAACTAACCAGTTTGTCCTTCTGGCTTTCCTCTCCTAAGTCAAATTACCTGTACACTGATAACGCCAGGAAGATGCGAGACAAGTACCAAGTGGTGCTTGACACCCCAGAGTACAGAAAAGTGCAGGAACTGAAGACCCATCTGAGTGAGGTAAGGGTCCATCATCTGTCTCGAGAGGCAAACGGACCGGCTGGCCTGAGCTACTCAAAAGATTCTTAGTTCCTATCTATGGTGATCAGTATTCAATGATGGCAGGAAAAAATGTCCCTTCTTCCCTTGACTGCAGAGTGACCCAATGTCTCTGTTAATCAGTTGGCCTTACATTGGTTCAATTTGTTTGTTTAATTTTCTCTTTTTTTAAAGTGGACATTAATATTTGCCTTTCTACAACTAAGGCAAATGAAAGACTTGACATGAACAATTGTCTGCAAACTAAAGCTAATTCAAGGTTTTCTGTCTTGAGTATACGAAAAAATATAGCAACAAGGTAATGTCAGCTATTGGAAGGCTTGATAATATCTGCTGTATTGATGCCATGGGGGTGAAAGAAAGAAGCTTCTAGAGGCAAATAATCATAAACAATCAGTTTAGAGCACTGGTTCTCAACATGGGGGTCAAGTGACCCTTTCACAGGGGTTACCTAAGACCGTCAGAGAACACAAATATTTACGTTACAGTTCAGAATAGTAGCAAAATTACAGTTATGAAGTAGCGGTGAAAATAATATTACGACAGGAAGTCACCACAACACGAGGAACTGTATTAAAAGGTGGAAGCAGTAGGGAGGTTGGGAACCACGGGTTTAGAAGGAAGGAACTTACTTAGCCTGTTGCAGTAGTAGGTTGCCTGCCTTCCATACGAGTAAGCAGTTGGGGCGACTAGGGACAATGATGGCTTGTTTTGCATCTTAGCTGGTGTACAGAGCTACAGGCAAGAAGCTGAAGTCCGTCTTCACTTCAGTCCCTGATACTCCTGACCTCCTAAGAGCCAAGCGAGGACAGAAGCTTCAAAGTCAGGTAATGCCTGTCATTAATGAATGCTGATTAGCCCGCCATAGGACAGTAATGTCTGCTTGACCTTCTTAGGCTGGTAGCTGACACAGTTGGTTGTCTTTGCTGTAGTCTGTGCCCACTAACATTGCAGTTTTCTTCAAGACTATCAGAATCCTGATGTTCTTACGGCAAAGGATCCCACATCTTCTTTGCAAAGGGCTAATTTTGTCCTCAGATGAGTGGTTATGGACTCTCAGGAGTTTGATCACTTCAAGGATGTGTCTGTTATCTACAGACAAATGAAATCCTGTGTCACACATGCAGGCAATGCTAGGGAGAAAGGATGCCAAAGGATCTTTCAGAATCCACCCAGTCTTCTCTTAGCATTCTTTATCACATGGCTTTCCACTGGACCATACCCAGCAGAACTGTTAGACAACTGGTTTGTGGATGGGTGTTTTCAAATGACACATACAGAGAGACAAACTCACAAACACACACACCAACAGCAACCTCGAGCAACCAAACACACACACACACACACACACACACACACACACACACACAGAAATACTCAAAATTAAGAGGACAGGTGAAATTGTGTCTCTGACTCCTCCGGCTCTCTTGTTACCCAGTATCTCTATGTTGAGTTGGCCACTAAAGAGAGACCCCATCACCACGCTGGAAACCAGACCACAGCCTTGCAGCACGCCAAAGACGTGAAGGACTTGGTCAGCGAGGTAAGATGGGGATTCTACACCAACGTGCCCGTTTGCTAAGAAATACTTCCAAAGCTTTCCTCTGCTATTTCTGATGAGAATTTTATCACTACAAAGTGGGCTCAGCATCCCCCAACTGCAGAAGCTGTACTCTGCGAATGAGATAATGATGTGCCTTTCCCTTAGATCTGTGATTCGGGTGTAAATTGGGGAGGGTTAAATCACAACTGGGGCTGGTGCCTTGGCTCTGCCAGGAGAGTGTTTGCAGTACAAGCCTGATAACCTGAGTTCAGTGTCCAGAACCCACAGAAAATGAGGAGGAGAACCAACTCCACAGAGCTACCCTCAGACTTCTATGCATAGGCCCCAGACACACAAACATGCAAATACACCACGATAATTGTAGTAAGATTTGAACTTGTTTGTCTTTCTCTTCTATTTTTGTATCTTAGAACAAGTACAAGATTCAATATGAAAAGATGAAGGACAAGTATACACCAGTTGCAGACACACCAATCCTCATCAGAGCCAAGAGGGCTTACTGGAACGCCAGTGATGTGAGCATCCCTTCCTTCTTTCTCCTGCTGCGACAGGGAGAGCTGCGGTGATCCAGCAACACAAAGTGTTTGGTCACAGCCATAGCTGAAAGTCATTGATCACAACATGGATCAGGAAAGAATACATACTCACACAGTACCAATCTAGCAAAGTAGCTAAGAACTGTGTCGAGATGCTACAAGCATTAGTTATCTCTTGGGCAACAATATGACCCCCTCCTTGTAATTTTTGGGTAGCATCCTAGAGATACTTGGTAGCTAATTTACTTAGACATAAAATCATGGTCTTGGATGCAGACAAACATAGATTCAATTTAATTGCCTGCTCTTCAAGTCCATATAATTTACTTAATTTTTCTTGTGTGTGAAATAGAATGAGAAAATGAGAAACGTGATGACGTAAGAATGCACAAGAAAACGTGAACAATGTGTTTATTACACTACTTTATCAATGCTTGGGAAATGCTCTCGTCTGTCTCTTAATTGACTAATATGTTAATTTTCTAACATGACCCACGTAAAGAACAAAGAGTTTCAAAAAAGATGTGCCAGGATACATGACCACAGCAGCTAGAATCAGAGGGTGGACTTTCATTGTCCCCATCACCTGTTCAGGGACATGTCTGCCTTTCGCTAGTAACTAGTTTATCTGTTTTTGAAGATAGGAATTATTAGTCCACTTGATGAGGTGCCCAGCTCCTCCTGGCTGTGTGACTCAGATTTGCTATATCTATTGCCACAACCCTTCGTGGGATGGACAACTTGAGACTTAAACCCAGTCAAAAGCCTCAGGCAGAACCACGTGTCCACAATATAGCTCTAGATTTCATGGCCACACAAAGGAATTAGTAGAAAAGAGACATTTCCCGTTAGCACTTAAAATGCAAGATAAGAAAGCCATAGCCTTCTGGACAGTTCCAGTCTTGTGACATCCCCTGTCTTTATCATTCAAGGTTACTGCTGAATTTTCCCCATTTTGTTTTGTTTTCTTGAGACAGACTTTTACATTGTAGCTGAAGGTGGCCTATCATTCACTATGTAGCCCGAGTTGGCCTTAAACTCACAACGGTCCCTCCCAGGTACTGGGAGCACACTGCTGGAGCCACTGTGACCAATACTGCCCACTGTTAATTCGTGTCAAATTTAATTTTCCTTGCACGGGGGTGGCCACACACCAAAATTGATCCCAGAGTCTGACTGTACCCCAGAACTTCCCCTCTGCCAGTTTCCAAATCCTCTATCTTTAAAACAGCACCAATTCCAACAACTTTAATTTTTAAAATCACCCAATGCAACAAGGGTGGTAGCTGGTATTAATTTTTAATATATCAGCCATGGCTGACCCCACAAGTAATTTTCTAACATGACCCACGTAAAGAACAAAGCATTTCAGAAAAGGTGTCTTGGTTGGGAAGCAGACTGCCTAGAGAAGCGGTCTTACGTCAACGAGATGATGGTTGGGAAGCAGACTGCCTAGAGAAGCGGTCTTACACGTGAGATGAGTCGATCGGCCAATCACAAAGTCAGCAGTCATAATCAAATGAAATGGCAAGATTGCTTAGTGCAAAAGTCATTTTAACAGCAGGAGGTGGGAGTCGAATCTCTGCCCACCCATGTACCTTGGTATGTCTCACCAAGGCTGTGGTCTTTATTGTTTTCGTCTTTCCCTGAATTAGAATTCTCTAACACTTACGTACATGTCTTATGTTACATAGTCTTAGATTTAAAGAAAAACAGTGAAAACATACAGAGAATTCTAACACGCCCCCCGTAGTTTCCCCATCACTAATGACTCTCGGACATTTGTCACCATCAGTGAACCATGATCCATACATTATTACTTTATCAAGCCACGTCATTTTTTTTTTTGGATTATGAAGTTTTCCTTCATGTCTTTTTCTCTTCTAACATCAGGGATAACCTTTCAAATTTTTCCCTAAATCTATTTGTGAGAAAAATCTAAGAGAGGAACTCGAGAGTTGGAGCTTAGCAGAACTGAATTATTTAACGTGGTAGTTAGTTATTCTTCATGATTGGTGTTGTATTCTCTCTTAACAGCTTCGCTACAAAGAGACATTTCAAAAGACTAAAGGGAGATATCACACCGTGAAGGATGCTCTGGACATCGTGTACCATCGCAAAGTCACAGATGACATCAGCAAAGTATGTCCCTGGATAGGACTACTTCAGAGGGGCTCTGAAACCTACCACTGTTTTGGGGTTTTTTTGTTTGTTTGGTTTTGTTTTGTTTTTTTCTTAGCACAATCTCATTTTTAGAAAACTCCAGAGAGATTAACTCTGAGTCTTGACATTTTTACAACAGGTGAAATACAAGGAGAACTACATGAGCCAGCTGGGAATCTGGAGTTCCATCCCCGACCGCCCCGAACACTTCCACCACCGGGCAGTCACAGATGCCGTCAGCGATGTGAGTGTCACCTCCAGTTTTCCCATAGGAATCCATATTTCTACTGTGATGTCAAGCTGGTGAAGCATTTGTCTGGGTTATAATTACATTTTTTCAGGGGTGGGGAGGAGGTGTCCCATGTCACTGTACGTGAGTTATGATGAATCACGTGACGGTCAGAGAACAACTCGTGGGAGTTGAGTCTGTCACTCTGCCATTAGAGTTCCAAAGATCAAACTTTGTGGCATGTACCTTTACCTGCTGAGTCATCTACCTGGCCCCGCTTCCACAGAGTTTAGATCTTGTATGTGGTTATTCAAGTCATAAAGTTCAATTAATTACTAAGTGAGTAAACCTGAGCTTGGGAGAGGACAAATTATATTCGAATTTGTCACCTTCTGTTTTCCTCTATGAGTCAAAGCAATTATAGTTCATGCCTATCTTGCATCCTTTGAAGAGATTGTGACAGAAAGCAACGCTCATTTAGAAAGAGGTTTCACCTCTCTGCATGAAAGTATAGCTGCCAAGCCAATGATATTCTCTGTACAAAAGTATACTGGTTAAAGTTGATTTTGATTAATAGTAAAAATGAAAATTTCTAAATATTATCAAACAAATCATAAGGAAAAAATTAGTAATTCTAGAAATGTATTTAAATAATACAGACTATTTTACATCTTCATTATTTGGCATACTTTGGGAATCAGAGTTTCTGACTTGTTCTCTTGGATGGCTCCTAAGAGAAGAATCGTTATAACTCCTTGATATTCCTCTTCTCTCAGGTAAAATATAAAGAAGATCTGACCTGGCTCAGAGGCATTGGCTGCTATGCCCATGACACCCCTGACCTGACTCTAGCTGAACAGAACAAGACTCTCTACAGCAAGGTATACCTTTATTCTCCAGGAGAATGCTTCATCCATTAGATACAAACCCAGTCTACAGAGGGAAAACAGCCTTTGTAGCTTCATCCCTGTCCTGTCTTCTAAATCCTGAAACTAACGCCATGCTGAACTCTTTACTATCTTGAGAGATTTTCAATTTTGTTTTGCTTTGTTTTTCGACAGGGTCTTTACTATGTAGCTAGGCTCACCTAGAATTCATTATGGGTAAACTAGATTGGCCTTGAATTCACAGAATTTTGGTTGCCTCTGCCTCCCCAAGTGCAATCACGCCTAGCTAGAGATTTCTTTAGTGCTGACCTCATTACCTGTAGCTTATTTGAATCTGATGAAAAATTATCTAGTACAGCCACTCATGACTACTCCTGTGTTCCTTCTCATTAATCTGTGTGGATGATTCACCCAGCTAAAGCAGAATACAGCAGCAAATATCAAGTGTGGTTATTTTAATCTACAAAATATGTGATACAAGCTGTAAATCAAGTTTTTAGGGCCTAATTTTCCTATTTACAAAATAAAGCAGTTGAATTTGCTTTTAATATAAAATAAGAATCAGCCAACTTCTGATACATGCCAGACAGTATATATTTTACAGTAGACTTGGTGGGTCACATTTATAATAGCACCTATTTTCTCTATTATAATTATCTAAAATTGTAAAAACCATTCATAATTTGTAGAATTGTTTAAAAAACAGGTTGCAGGGTAGCTAGGTCGTCACTCACCCCTGCTCTATAATATTTAATTATCAGATTAGTTGCTAGAAAACTATAGTCTAACTAATGGACTAAAAACTGCATTCACATGGCACATTAAAATACATTAAAGTAAAATCATCATAATATACCAAAACAGAGAAGAAATGCTTTAGATCTTTGCTCAGCATTGAATTTGTATTTAGTAACCAACAAACGCAGTGATTCTCAAGCTGCGAGTGACGACCCCTTTGGGGGTCAAATGACCCTTTCACTGGGTCACCTAAGACCATCAGAAAATACTAGATATCTATATTGTGATTCATAACAGTAGCAAAATAATAGTTATGAAGCGGCAATAAAAATAACTTTATCGTTGGGGTCACCACAACATGAGGAACAGCATGAAAAGGTCGCAGCATTGGAAGGGTTGAGAACCCTTGCTCTAATGGACGGTTTATACTGTGTATTTTGGACTGTTTTCTACTTATCACTGTTTTAGGTTGTAAAAAAATAATAAAGACTTGTTAGCTCTGTGAAAGCATTATTATAATTGTAAGAAAAAGATTATATCCTCTTAAGACTGTATATGCAATCTAATAATTATGTTTTTGTCCCCCAGTATAAGTATAAAGAAGTATTTGAAAGGACGAAGTCAAATTTCAAGTATGTTGCTGATAGCCCAATTAACAGGCATTTCAAATACGCAACTCAGTTGATGAATGAGGTACGTACTACTAAGTGTATTAATAAGCCTATTCGGTTCTCTTGAGAAATCTGTAGGGCTACTTAATTAAAATCTAATCTGTAGCACGACAGGAAATCCTGTCCTAAATGTTTGTTCCATAGAAGGACTTGGAAAGATGGTAGACTGTCACTATCTGGTAGGCTCTGCCAAAACCTTGACTAAGTCTATCCCTCCCTTCACCTCTTCAGCACATTCCTGTGGTGTCAGAGAAAGGAAGAAGGATTTTGTGGACTGTCAGCTAAACGCCTTTAAACTGTTAGAGCCAGGAGACCTAGAAGTTCAAGGTTGATCCGGTAGTCCCGCAGAGGCACCCCAGAGGAAGTGGTTTAGACCCCCTGACCTTCACAGTGGGGTAGTTGTGTGAACCATGCATTCAGATATATTCTGCCACTCCCACAGAATTGAATACACAGTAGTCCAATCTACACCCCCCCCTTTACAATCAACTCAGTCTTCCCTATAGCCATTTTTGCAGTGATGTAATTTGAATATATTTCAAGCAAGTTATAATAAGAAAACTGTGAGTTCTATTTGGGGAATTTTATAATGCTTAGATGTTTCCATAGCTAAAATTATAATTTTATGCTTTCAGATACTTTGTGGATTTGCCTAAGTTCAGACATGTTAGAAAGTTAGTAAAAGACCTCGTAATGAGATTGTAGCCAGTGGTACATTTACATGGATGACTTTTGTCAATTTCAACTATTTTTGCTTATTTTTTTTCATTTCAATGCATTTCCAGGCTGGAAAACTCTGAACAGGTACCATAAGTAACTTCCTAGGGCAGTCTTGATATATTTTGTTTTTCCTGTTCCATAAAGAATTCCCAGGTGTCCTCTAAAATCATCGAGTAAATTAGCGCTCCACCATGATGGCAGCTGTGCTTGGGTATTCCTCCTTAGTTATACCTTTGGGTTAGTAGAGTGAGCGATATTTTCGTATAGCATTAATTACGCTTTTGGGTTCTTCCTGCCTTATTTGTTAAACTCATAGATTATCAGCATCTCGTTTTAAATACAATGGAAGATGCCAGACATTAATAATGTGTCATACGAAAAGGTGGAAACCTCCGGGCATGAGGTACCCCAGTTTGTTTCAGAGGTTGCTCTCCCCTAGGCTCCAGCCTTTCTCCATGCAATCGGTCTTCATCTGCCTTTTCTGCTTCCTATATGAACAGTAAACATTGTCCTGGGAGATAGAGGGACTCGCTAAAAATGACAGGTTTCTCCCTCACTGGAGTGTTTAGACTGAGATATTACTGTGTACCCTTGATGCCATATTCTTGCTATAATTTAATATGATGTTCGAGCAGAAAAAATACAGAGCTGACTATGAACAGCGGAAAGATAAATACCACCTGGTAGTCGATGAGCCTAGACATCTGCTGGCTAAGACCGCAGGCGACCAGATCAGCCAGGTACTGTGGCGAGGCTGGCAGCGCGGCCCAAGCAGGACCGCGCTCCAAATTCTCACGAGGTGTCGTCCTGTCTGCTGCAAGGATGTCATAGGTTCTGCCTATGATATTGGACTGTTCTGTTTCAAAACATCTGTCTAGCCACCCAAAGAGCCTTGGCGCTGTTTGAGTGTGCCCAGTCAATGCTCTGTGTCCTCATTGGCTCTGTGGTGAAGACGAGAAGAGAAGCTGGGGCCCCTCCCCTGCAGAGCCTGTTTGGAAACCGCGACTGTAAACTGCAACTTGAGTTGTAAAAACAAAAAGAAATAAATCCCTGCTATCTTTTCCTGTTCCGATGATGTCATCCCCGTAAGGCAGTCTGGGTGGTAACATACACGTTGCTGCCTTTGTCCTCCCCATTGGCAAGGACTGTGGATGGGCCAGAGTAAAGATTTCAGCCGCTCCCCTTGCCTCGCCCATGGGGGTCTTCACCGCACAGCTCTGTGAGCGCACAAAGCATGCTAAGCCTACATCTCTTCACTCAGAGGTGACTGGGATATAGAGCCATGTTCCTTCCGTCTTGATAAGTCTCTTTTTGTGCTTCACTGCTCTTTGCATGGACAGAGAAAATATAAATCTAGTGCCAAGATGCTTCTGAAACAAGGATGTAATGAAATTCTGCGCCCAGATATGTTGACTGCTCTCTACAATACATACATGTGGAGCCAGGTAACGTCCGACAGGGTGGGAGGAGGCGTTCCTGTCTATGCTTTCATTGGCTTCCTCTCCCGACCCCTGCCCATGCTGCTTTCTCACAGGAAGTCATGAATATTCATTCCTTAGAAATGAAATCTGACCCTGGCCCGGGTCCTAGGCAGCCATCATCTGTCTGTACTTAGAAACCCTCCAAGATCAGCTGAGTCTCCTTCACAAAAAAAAATTTTTTTTCAAATTGGTACAACATTAACTTGTATTTTTTTTTTTTTTTTAACGTGTGCTTCAAGAGACAGATTCCTTAGAAACTGAGGTGTTTGGTAGATTAATAGATTGAAAGGTCTGGATATTTAATGTTTTCTTCTAACGTTGCCCAGTTCTCTCTGCGGCTGCACTGTTTCAGAGAGCCGAGGCTAGCCATGCTGCCTCTGGACCTTGTCCATGTTCATGTTGATAGGATTGCCACCCAGCAAGGTCTACTGAACATGCTGCCGCCTTTCCCTCAGAGGCTGGAAGGGAAGTGTGGTGATTGTTGATTCCAGTAAGAACGTTAAGGGAATGCCAGGCTCTTGGCCCAAACCAAAAAGGCTTTAGCCGATCTTTTGTATATCATCAGTGTGCTCTGTCGTTTTTGTTTGTTGGTCAAATCAACATATTAGGAAGAGAGAACCATGTTCTCACCATAAACATCCTTGGCCTTGATAGGAACATCAAAACTGTGTGCATGGAAGTTCTTCGTTCTCTGTGTTTGTCCTGCTTAAAACAGCTTGCGTGCATGAAAAAACAAACAAAAAAAAACTGTGCCTTGAAAACTACAAAAATAGATGCATTTTGGATCTTGGGGAGAGGGGAAATGGGGGGGAATGGGAGAGGGGAGGGAGTGGAGGCTGTGGTCGGGATGTATTTTATGAGAGAAGAAAAATAAATTAATTAAAATACTTTAAAAATCATATGCACTTGGGCTGGAGAATTGGCTCAGAGGTTAAGAGCACTGACTGTTCTTCCAGAGGTCCTGAGTTCAATTCCCAGCAACCACATGGTGGCTCACAACCATCTGTAATGAAATCTGGTACCCTCTTCTTGCCTGCAGGCATACATGCAGACAGAACAATGTAAATAAAATAAATATATAATTTTTAAAAAAAATCATATACACTCATTTTAACGAGCATCTATTTCACTTGGGCATGGAAAAACACCGATGTTATATAGAATGTTAGAGAGAAATTGTACTTGTCAGAACAAAGAAGGTTCTAGTCCTCCTCTGAGATTTACCCTACACATGCCTTTGGCTCGGTCTCCTAACCTCTGAGAGCCTGTTCACTTCCATGTGTATGAAACATATTGAAAAATACCAGTCCACTCTACTACACTACTGCTATCTAATGCAAGTTTTATTAAACACCTCCAGTTAGGATTCAAAACAGAAGCCACTAGGATGCCAGCACCCACTCTGGTGTTTCCTGAGATTTCAAGACCTTCATTCTTGAAAGTAACATATCCTTTCTTCCACAATGTAGATCAACTACAGGAGGAAGTACGAGAAGACGAAGGACAAGTTCACCTCAATTGTGGACACTCCGGAGCACCTGCGCACCACCAAAGTCAACAAGCAAATCAGTGACGTAAGTACAGAAGCCAAGAGCCTGCGTTCTTGGCTTCAGGAGTGTTTGCCCAGAAGGGGGCCATTGTAGACTGTCATGCATCTGAGATGCAGGGGGAGGGAGGTAAGGGGGCTGCATGCCTGCCGCACACAGAGCTCTCTCTTCTTTCACACTGGAGACTTGTCTTTCAAATCGGCAAGCCTGCCAGTGGAGCATCAGGCCCCAGCAGACAGATACAAACGCCTATTGGGTTTATAGAATTGCCTTTCCCTCTTATTCACTTTCCGTTTGTATTTTAAATTATAAATGGAGAAATGTAATTTTGTACCTTCCTGCCTTTTATCTGCTGCAGATACTTTATAAACTGGAATACAACAAGGCCAGACCCAGAGGCTACACCACCATCCATGACACACCCATGCTGCTGCATGTCCGCAAAGTGAAGGATGAAGTCAGTGATGTGAGTAGCCTTTGTTAGCCCCTCTGTCTTGGGCTTTTAATACGATGGCGTAAACCCCAGGTAGTGACCTCTGTCTGGGGAAAAACCACTTTGCATCCTAATAGCCTGAAATCATAATCCTCCATTTTCCTTATGATTCTAAGTTGGCTGGACGCAGCAAAATAGGTTTGTTCCAAAGGCTGTAGGCAGACATCTGGGCCACAGCTGGGCCAGAAATTCAAGGCAAATCTTCCAGGACCCCGGCACAGTGTGTGAGAACCACGTCAGTGTGAAGGAGAAGGGCAGGCAGATCCAGAGGTACAGAGTGCAGTTGGAGGGGACTTACTGATGGAGCTTAGTTAGCCCAGGGAAGCAAGACGAAGCAGATCCGTACAGTTCGCAACAGAGGGAGAGCTATGTATATTGGTCAGGTCAAAGGTCAAAGGCAACTCCACCAGAACCAGGAACGTGCCTACTCATCTTGAGATAATGTCAGCTGGGCATGGTAGCACGTGTCTTTAATCCCAGCAGTCCTGAGGCAGAGGTAGGTGGGTCTCTGTGAGTTCTACACCAGCCAGAACTATATAGTGAGACCCTGCCTCAAAAGCAAAAGCAGACAACAGCAACAAACAATAATGCCAAAGAATTCGACCTTTCCCTGGCACCGACCTTTGGTTGCAAAGGTCTATTTATCACTACAGTGATTTGCTGGGAAACAGTGCAGGAGAAACCGATTTGGGTGATCATGGCAGTTAGGATCAGATAAGCACAGCCGTACAAAACTGAATCCACAGAGAGCCACACTCACAACTGACAGCTGATGGTCATTTGGCTTCTATATAAATGAGGCTTCTTCCGGGCATCTTCTCCACGTGGCATGGATGTTAGCAGTGTAATGCCTGGGCTCCAGGAGCCAGAGAACCGAAACTTCAAAGTCAGTCGAGAGCTTAACCTAGTACTCAGACATCATTCCCTCCCTGTTTTTCATACACATTCAAGAGATGTGTTCACTTGCTGTCACTGAGATAAATTTTCGTAGAAAAAGAACGTTTTATTTTGACACATAGTCGGGCATTTCCACTCTGTGATTGGCTGGCCCTGTTGCTTGAGCCTGGATGTGGCTGCACCGGCATGGCAGAGGTGCACAGTGGAGCAAAATTGCTGACCTCTTCAGGCTTGAGATACAAAAGAAGAAAAAGGTGGGGTCTCAGGCTCCCCTCGGAGGACCAGCAGGCAGTGCTGTTGGGAGGCAGAAGAAGCTGTGGGAGATGCGGCCACCTTCCACCACCTCCTAGCAACACCTGCGGCTAGGGACCAAGACGTTAGCATATGAGACTCTAGGAACATTCCAGATCCAAACTACGGCAAGTGCTAAAGAAATGATCACCAGCTCTGGATGAGCGAACAGCAGAGCCACACTACAGGCCAGCATGGGGAAGCGGTCTCACGGAGGCCACTGTCAATAAAAGTGCAGCATGTCACATGTGCCAAAAACACTCTCTCCACCTTATCTTCCCTGAGAAAAACAAACTTGTGTTCTCACACTCTGAATTTCACAAGAATTCCTATCCATAAATTTTCAAATAGTTGACTTTTGATCTGCATGGCAATTAATGTCTATAACCTAGCATTTAGGAAGCTGGACAGGAGGATTGCTAGTTTAAGGCCAGATAGAGCTACATAGCAAGATCTGTTTCAAAAATAAACCAAACCAAAACTAGATATTTGCTTGATTTTGTAGTTGAAAACCACCATCATTTTCACCAAAAAAAAAAAAGATTCACTATTTATTATTTTAAAACTATTTAATTTTCTGTAGCTCCAACTGGCCTGGAGCTCACACTGGTTCCCCTGTCTCAGCCTCCCAAATGGCATGAACCAACATGCCTCACATAGATTCAATGTTTTAAATAACTCTGTGGTTATGTACACTTCTGGGTGCACACATGCATGCATAAATACACAATGTATACATATATGTATATATGTGTGCGTGTGTATATGCATATGCACATGTTTATGTATTTATCTGAGTTGAGGCAACTATGCTGTGCCTAATCACCATCCTAAAAACTTGATTATTACTGTGCTCAGAATTGCATTGGTAGATGAATAAATATGCCATATTGTTGACTATGGTTCACCATGAAAAACACTTGATTATTCAGTACATTGGTTGAGAAGGTGGAAATCTGTAAAGAGCATCTTTGCAATGTAAAATCTGTTAAAATAAGTTTGGATGTTACAAACATAAATGATCATAAGTATCTGTCAGGTCGAGCCCATATGGGAACAGCTTGCTCCCTGCAGAAAATTGAGGCGTATCTATACCTATTTCCTCAAATGCGTGTTAGAATATCCTGGGATTGGGTACTGATGAAAAGTACTAATTCCTAGGATTTCCTCCTGGAGTCTGAATTAATGCAGTAGGTCCGTGGTCAAGCCCAGAATGCAGTGGTTCTTCTCATAAATATAGTAATCCCTACTACGGTTCCTTGCCTTTGAGAAGCTCACTCTACCTTAGTCGTGGTACATCTGGGATTCTTCCCCGACAACTAGTGGAAATGACCAGATTGCATCCTAGGGCCGTGGAATTTAGGGAAAACAAAAATAGAAAAGCTAGAAGTCCCAGACGCAACACAGAGGAACGGCTTGTCAGGCCTCTTCCATTCAATCCAGTTACCAGCCCTCACGAGGGGCAGCTGCGGACCCACAGCTGTGAGGAGAGCACCTTTCAGTCCCTCTGCCCCCTGAGTGTTTATGTGCCGGTCCCTGGATAGGAGACAACAACTTCACTTTGAAGAGCTTCAGCTAAATAGGAAGCTAGGCAGATAAAGGGCTATGCTTTGAGCAGAGAGCGCGAAGAGCTATGGAAACACAGAGGAGGGCAGCCCTGAATGCCTCCTCGAGGGCGGGTTTTCAGGACGTCTGCACCAAGCTTCCCTGATGCAGGAAGGTAAAGTGGAAGTGGGTAGCACCAGCTCCCTGTTCAGACCACGCCCACAGGTGTTAACCCCGTGGCCGCACTGTTGACCACACTTCTAAGGAAGAAGGGCCCGTCTCTTGGCAGCTCCATCTCCTTTCCACAGCAGGGTTCGACTCAACACTCTCACGGGGAACGTCATGTGCTAACATTACAGTTTTACTTTGTTTATAAAATGTTTAACTAATTTCCTTCCTAGGGGGAAAAAATTTACCATGCCACTGTTTCCTCCCATAGCTGAAATACAAGGAAGTTTACCAAAGAAATAAATCTAACTGCACCATCAAGCCAGACGCTGTTCATATCAAAGCAGCCAAAGATGCCTACAAAGTCAACACCAATGTAAGTGCCAAGATGTTCCCCCCAAGGCAACCTTAGCCTCTTCTTGCTGCTGTACTAGAACACCCATGACTAGGTAGCTTACAGAAATTGATTGACGCTCTAGAGACAGGGAGGTCAAAAGCACGGTGTGTCTGGCGTGGCTCCTCTTGCTGCGTTCTCCCGCGGCAGAAAGCAGAAGGGCAGGAGAGCAAGGGAAAAGGCTGAGAGGTAGCTAACACCCTACTGAGCCTTGAGCGCCAATGCTTCTCGAGGCTCTGCCCTCACGACCACACAGCCTGCTGAAGGTCTCCCCTCCTCCTGTCATCACAGTGGCAGGAAAACCTCAGCGTGAGTTTTGGAGATGGCTGTGGTTTGCCGTTTGCTTCATGGCAAGCGCGGTAGGGATTTATCGACTTCAGGAAGCATAGGTCCTTTCGAGTCTCTTCGTGAGACAGAGCTCTGCCCGTCCAGATGAAAAGCTCATCTCCAGGAAAATGAGTACTGAGTGATGTTAAAAACCAAGCACCCCTTCTGCTCCTCATGAAGGAGCATGAAGAAGGGCAAGGGCGTCCTGACCTAGTCACACGTTACATCTCCTTAGCCTTTGTGAGCGGCTGAAACCTGAAGGCTAATTCTGCAATGAAGGCTGCACTTTGGAAAGGGCTTCAGCATCTTTCATTCTTTTGCCCCATGCTCTCCTCGGGCCCTTAGCCCTAACATCTCCTTCTGAAGGAGAAAATGGAGTTACTAGCTGCCATCGGGTCACTGTCTAGATCCTCCGCTTGTTTAGATCTGCCTGCATTGATGTGTGTCTTTAGCTGTAATATCTTAAAGTCTCATCCACAGAAACAACTCCACGAATTAGATGGGCACCAACTTTTAAAAATATATAAAATAGTGTTATGAGACATTAGTAGTAACCCATCTGATTCTCATTCATTCCAGAAGCATCCATTTATTGGGGCCAGTAAATTAAGGTGCCATAGGAGTTAGCAAGTGTCTTAAGGAGAACTCTCTTAGTTAGGGTTTCTATTGCTATGAAGAGACACCATGACAACAGCAATTCTTATCAATAAAAACATTTAATTGGGGCTCACTTACAGTTCCAGAGGTTTAGCCCATTATCATCATGGCCAGAAGTAAGGCAGCATGCAGGCAGACATGATGCTACTGAAGCTGAAATTTCTTACATCTTGACCCAAGGCAACAGGAGGTGAACTGTCTCACTGGGCACAGTTTAAGCATATATGAGACCTCAAAGCCTGCCTCCACAGTGGCATACTTCCTACAACAAGACCGCCATACCTACTCCAACAAGGCCACACCTCCTAATAGTGTCATTCTGTCTGAGGGCCATTTTCTTTCAAACCACCACAACCAGTTAGTCGGCAATGAACAGGGAACTAGATGCGGGAAGGAAATAGACCCTGTGGAATCTGGGTGGTGGTTGTATGTAGTCTCTGTAATATTCCGGCCACCTTTACAGAAACACCTGTAATTTACTTACAAGCTAACCAGCACTTGACTCTGCAGGTGATGAGGGGGTACTGGCAGTTAAGGAAGATTGTAGAATCATTTCACCCGGAAGCATTTCAAAGCTTTAGCGCCGATTTGGGGGCAAAGGGTGTCGATGGATGACCTGAGTGGCTGGCGAGCTGCATAGAGCACAGACGGTTTCATGAGCGATGATTGGTGGAATGTCCAATGGCAGGAGTCTTCCTGCGCATTGCATGCATTCGTCAACGGAGCCTGAGTACTGTCTTTCTGTCACATTCAAAACAGCTGGACTATAAGAAGCAATACGAAGCCAACAAAGCCTACTGGAAGTGGACGCCTGACCGGCCTGACTTCATCCAGGCTGCGAAGTCATCGCTACAGCAGAGTGACGTAAGGGACGGAGGCAGCGTGTGGTTGTTTCTAATGTGCCCTGCCAGGGCACTAACCCCAGCGGGTACCGTATGAGGTCCAAGGAGAAGAAAGTTTGAAGGGAGAAGCAAGTTTATGAAACCAACCCGGCTGTTGAGCCTGTTCTCTGACAACTGGGCATAGGCACTGTGGACTCAGAGACCTGAAGCTAGAGGGGGTTTGGCTGGGAGACCCGAATCCTGGTCCTGGTTCTGATCTCTGGGCTGGAAGGGATGAAGGGATGAAGGGAACGGCCAGGAATCCCCTCCCTTTAGTCTAGGAAAGTCTTCTTCAGAGACTTCTCTCTGGTTGAATCCTCTGCTTTCTTCTATCACAGTATGAATATAAGCTGGACCGGGAGTTTCTCAAGGGCTGCAAGCTGTCTGTCACTGACGATAAGGACATGGTGCTGGCCCTCAGGAACTCCTTAATAGAAAGCGATGTAAGTATCCTGCCTTCCACAGTGTCTGCCCTGGCTCGAGGCCATCTCTTGCAGCAACAATCCCCAGAAACATCCAGGACAGGACAGAAGTCCTCTCTGTAGGGGCTTGGCTGTGGTCCTGACACATGGTCCTGCCCTCAGTGGCATCAGCGATGAGCTGAGCACCATCTGTAAAAATGCTGGCGGGCCCGGGCTTGTTCTTGGCTTAAACCACAGCCGGCAGTTCACACAGCACAGACTAGGACTCGGAAGCTGTGGCTCTATTCTCTCCCAAACCTTTAGTCTCTTTTCTGTGAAATCCTTTTCTTCCTACCGCGTACTTCCCACATCTGGAAAGGAAGAAAGATGGTGCGTACAGCCCTGATGGCATATTTGAGAATGCTCTGAACTGAAGGCAAAGGTTTGCTGTGAGATGCCATCTTTATTAAAGCCTCAACTTCAGAGTTGTCAGGGGACAAAAAAAAAAAAAAAAACATTTTGAATGCGCATCAAATTCTTTATTGTGTGCTTTGGTGTTATCCTCTCTGATACTGTTGAGGGATTTGGGGGCTGATTAAAAGTATGCAGGATACTCAAAGAAAGTAAGAAATGACTACTTCTCCCCCCTTCTACTCCTACAGCTGAAATACAAAGAGAAACATGTTAAGGAAAGAGGAACGTGTCATGCTGTACCTGACACCCCACAGATCCTCCTGGCAAAGACTGTCAGCAATCTGGTGTCTGAGGTAACCCACCCACGGCCCATATGCCTCGCTTCCATCACAGGCTGAGGCCCCAAGCAGAGTCCTTAACACGCCCTTTGTGGATTCCCCCAGAACAAGTACAAGGACCATGTGAAGAAGCACCTGGCCCAGGGTTCATACACCACACTGCCGGAGACCAGGGACACAGTTCACGTCAAGGCCGTGACCAAGCATGTCAGTGATGTAAGTGGCTAGCCACAGAGCTCTAGATGGCAGCTTTGAACCGGGTCAAAGACTGCCACCTCCTTGCTTACCAATTGCTTTCTTATATGTCTCAGCATCCATAACCTGAGTGCTTACTTGTATACAAATCCTAAACTCTAGTTTTTAAAACTGTATTGGTATGCCAGTCGTGGCAGACGTAGGTTTTGCTTCATAGCACAGCCAGCAGTAGAAGGCATAACTAGTGTTGATAATGGGAGGGCGCAGGGCCAGTCAAGAAGACTTCTGCAACCATTAAACTACTGTGCAGTGTGAGAGCTAAAATCACCTTGTGCACCTCAGTAATCTCTGCCCACTGCATCCTGCTCTTAGAGACTATGACTCGTATATTCTAAAGGTAAGAATCAGGAGTAAGCATTTAATATGCTTGAATTCAGTTCTCTAAACTTGCCTGGTATTTCTGGTTCAAATAGAGAAAGGGTGGGGAGAAAGTAGATTGAAGTTCTAACTGGCACCATGATGGGGAGCCATGGATTTTCCCGGAGATCTCAGAGTCTTCAAATAAATCTGTTTCTCATCTTCCTCCGCTCACGTGAGTAATTCTGATGTTGTTTAGACAAATTACAAAAAGAAGTTTGTCAAAGAGAAAGGCAAGTCCAACTACTCCATCATGCAAGAGCCCCCCGAGGTGAAGCATGCCATGGAAGTGGCCAAGCAGCAGAGCGACGTAAGTTCCCCCTCGGCATCCCAGTGGCTCTCTTGAGCCTGTGGACCCCAGATGAGTGTGCGTTCCTGCTCTAGTGATTTCTCTTGCCAATGGGTTTAGAACCACAGTGCTGCAAACTGGCTGGCTTTTACGTAACACAAAAGATGCTTATATTGAATGAGGATGTTTCAGAATTCTGTGTACCTCAAATAAGCATTTCCTTCCCCCAAATAAAGGTTGCTTATAAAAAAGATGCCAAAGAGAATCTGCATTACACCACAGTTGCTGATCGGCCAGACATCAAGAAGGCCACTCAGGCAGCCAAACAAGCCAGCGAGGTAAGAGTGCCCTTAAAATGTCCCTGGCACCCAATGGCTACTGTGAAAAAGAAGAACAGGGTGTGTGCCACTAAGACCACACTGCCCATTTCGGTTCTCTCATACAGGTGGAGTACAGAGCCAAGCACCGCAAGGAAGGCAGCCATGGGTTAAGTATGCTTGGCCGCCCAGACATTGAGATGGCCAAGAAGGCAGCCAGGCTGAGCAGCCAGGTAAGGGAAAAGAGCAAGCAGTGACTCCAGTGGGAAGTGCTTCCCAGAAAGAGCAGTGTCAGCAACTAAGCAGACACGGGTTCTTAAGTTGCACGGTAGCCCTTTGAAAAGTACTGAGGGCCTTGACTCATTTCCTGCTAACCAAGCTAGGCTCTGTAGTCTTCCAGATCTCCATTTATAGGTATGCATCTAGCTGCCTGTGTAATGAACTGCTCTCATGTGACAAAGGGGACCTCTTTGCAGGCAGTAAGATTCATATCCAAGTCTACCTTATATGTAGGTCACCTACGAGATGCTTGGCACTGTGTAGCAGTGATGAATTTCTAACTTTTAAAACCCAACTGCATAAAAGAATACCATGTCAGTGCCATGTTTGTGGCACATAGCACATGCAGTCGTGATGGGGCAACTTGAGATTCTCATCAGTAATGGGAGAATGATGCCAGCAAGGCAATCCTTTCTCATTTCATGGACCTTGGTCAGAGGAATAACCAGATCCTGTTAGTGCCATTTAAAAAAGAAAAAGAAGGTCAAAGGTCCTGTTCTTTTTTTTTTTCTGTTAACTTTGTGTTGGAAACACCATGACCACAGCAACTCTTATAAAGAAAAGATTTTGGGGGGGTTGCTCGCTCACAGTTTCAAAGGTTTAGTCCATTATCATCACGACAGGGAGCATGGCAGTGTGCAGGGGGGGACACCTTGCTGGAGCTGAGAGTGCTCCATCTTGCAGGTGCCAGGAAGATTTAGCAAAAGAGACCTCCACAGTGACACACCTCCTCCACATCTCCTGACAGTGCCACTCCCTTTGGGGACATTTTCTTTCAAACCACCACACTTACCATACAGACTCTTTTTCTTTTCAGAGCTTTCCTTCTGAAACATACTTGGAATAGGAAGATGTTGAAGAGTTTTCCCCATAGTTCCTTCATCCTTTGTAAAACAGGTCTTCATGGGAGTAGTTTTCTATCTGGGGATTGTTTTCTAGTCTTTACAAGTACCAACGTCTCGTACAATGCCCTGAAAACCAACTAAACAATTAGACATTAAACCATTAACTAGATGTTAAACAGTTAGAAGTAATTACTAGAAAGAAAACTAACTTATAACCACTTCCAGCACTGCGTGTGCTATAGACCAATAACTGAGCCTTGTGGACTGACAGAGCCTGGGTGCTGCCTCTTGTGGGGCCATGGTAGCACAGCTACCTCAGTGGCCTCCACGGTTAGTGAGCAGAAGTAGCCTTTACAGTCCCAAATGTCACTGCCCTTCCCACCTGGTCCAGCACCACCCTTCCCATTGCTGAAGCGCTGGATCTTATGTATGGACACATTTTTGAAGATAAGGTTGGTTAAACCATAGCCCAAGGTGCTCAGATCATGTCTGCCATTATGGTAGGCTGCATTTGCCTGGCAGCCCTCTTTTGGAGAGGAAAGGTGTTTGGGGTTGTTGTTTTGGATTGTTTCATTAATTTTAAAAGTTGGAAATTTAAGTAAACTTGAGATTGAATGAAGACACTCAGGTGAAGCCAACTGGGTGGCCGCTCCTCAGAACAAATACTGCTTCCGAATGAAGTTACAGTCTCCAGGGTGGATCTGCACACTTCTAGGCTTTGTTCTTACTCAGCATGAGGGTCTATTTCTTCCTGTCCCCATGTGCACTAGCACACTTTCTTTTCATGTCATAGCTGCGGTGACTGGGTTTCTAAACATAAGCTGGAGAACAAATTGTGTGACCCCTTACAGTATGGGCATAGCCACTACCGCTCCCATTTCCCTATCGGATGCTCAGGAGTAATCTGGATGTTTGCATTTGTTGTTAGGTTAAATACCGGGAAAATTTTGACAAAGAGAAAGGCAAGACACCAAAATACAACCCAAAAGACAGCCAGCTCTACAAAACTATGAAAGATGCCAACAACCTTGCAAGTGAGGTATGTTCTTTAACTGTGGTGACCTGTATACATCCTGTTGCCTTTTAACCATATTTCAGGAGCACTAATCACTTTCACGTGTTCTCCAGCTACCACTATTTCCAAAGCCCTTTAAATTACCCTAGACAAAACCATTAAGCAACCCCTTCTTCCCTTGGCTCCTGGTAACCTCTATATCTGTATGATTCTGCCTAATTTATAGATGTCATATTTCTTTGTGTCCTATTTTAAGTTTCCTCCGCAGCCCTCCCCCCCACCCCCAGCGTTCCTTTCACGAAGCAGCATCTTCCTGTTCATTTCCTTAGTGCTGTTTTCTATTTTCTAGTTATGTGATTTCCAGTTTTTCCTCCCTTACCACTAGGTTAAATACAAGGCTGACCTGAAGAAACTCCACAAGCCTGTGACTGACATGAAGGAGTCCCTGATAATGAATCACGTCCTCAACACAAGCCAGCTTGCCAGCTCTGTAAGCTCAATCATCCATGCTGGAGACAGCTCCTTTCAGCCATTTGCAGTTTGCTTCCTCCTCTGAGATTGTATGGTCTCTTCTCTGCTACTGATACTTACTCTGAACTTTTCTTAAAATTCCTAGCTGATGATATTCCTCCAAATGGCATTAATCTTCCAATCCTGCATCAACTACAATACCTCTTAGAATGTAAAGCTGCTTCTATTTGGATTGGGGATGTGGCTCCATAATGTTAACCCATGGGTTTGATGTCCAGGAGAAAAACAAACAAACAAATAGCTCTAGTCCTTGCAAAGATGTAAAAGAATTGTCTAAAATAGCCTCTCACTTTCACTGATGCCTACACAGAAGCATCCGTACCAGTGCAGTGTATGTCTCTAGTCTTAGGAACAGCACTACACTGGAGCTCTATCTAGCCAATCATTTTTTCTTTCTTCTTTTTTTTTTTTATGGGGAAGGGGTGGAAGGGTGTCTCTCTCTATACTTGGCTGGCCTGAAGCTTGCTGTGTAAGCCAGACTGACGCTGGACACAGATCCCTGACACCCCTGCCCAAATACTGGGATTAAAGGCATGCACCACACGCCTGGCCCCCCAGACAGCCAATCTAAAGAGGAAACCTGAGACACTGGGCCCTTCCTACTGATGTGTTTTCTGCTGCTTCCCCTCAGTACCAGTACAAGAAGAACTATGAGAAGAGCAAAGGCCACTACCACACGATACCTGACAACCTGGAACAGCTGCACCTCAAAGAAGCCACGGAGCTGCAGAGCATAGTAAGTCCATCAGGATGGCGGCCCACAGCCAGCGTCTGTTCGCCTGCAGTATCAATAACCAGTACCAGGTCCACTCTAGGAATGAGGCTTTTAATAGACTTTATTTGAGAAAAGGCTCACTGGTACTGGGGCTTTGAACTTAGTAACATTTTGAAAGTATTGCATTAACAGTTTTTGTGCATAATAGAAAAATATACATGCTAACTGAGGTTTTCTGTCCTGCCAGGTTCCCACAATCGTTAAGTCCTAAAGAAATCACACAGAGGTCTACATTAGTTATAAACTGATTGGCCATTAGCTCAGGCTTCTTATTAACTCTTACAACATATATATATATATATATATATATATATATATATATATATATTCTTGTCTATGTTAGCCACGTGGCTCAGTACCTTATTCCGTGAGGCAGTCACATCTTGTTTATTCTGTGGATGGGCCAGGACTGCTAAATAAGCTTTTTTCTTCCCAGAATTCTCCTGTTCTCATTGGCCCACCTCTACTTCCTGTCTGGTCGTCCCACCTATACTTCCTGCCTAGCTACTGGCCAATCAGCATTTATTTAAAATATAATTGACAGAATACAGACAATTGTCCCACACCATATACATGCTGTACTGTTCTTCAGGTTATGACAAGGCTGGAAGCATGACAGTTAATTTCCCAGCAAGACAAGCCCCTTACAGTCACCCTGATGTGCCCTTTGGTCTGTGTCCCAAGTCAGGAAACACCAGCAGACAGGGATTCCTAGGGGAGGGTTTTACTAGATACGTGACATCATCAGATCTAGCCCTGGAAGAAGATCTGGGTGTTATAATTTTCTTCAGAAGAAAAGTGGTTTTTTTTCCCAGAGAAAATAACGTTCTATTAACATGGCCTTGCTACCACAAAATCACCATTATGGGGCCCCATCAGGTATTGTCCAGCAGGCTGAGTTACTATAGGTACCCCACATCCCATGTAAGCAGTGTGTCTTCTTCCAGTGTCCCATATAATCGAGAAAGCTGAGTTGAGCGATGCCATTAAGGTTATGAGTGGAAGGGCCTTTCTGTCTTTGTCTCAGTTTCTCCTCTGTGAAATATTCTGTTTATGTGACTCCCTATTAATAATAGCATGTGGTAAGAATGAGGTAATTTTATTTGTTAATATCAAGTTTATTAGTGATTCAGTCCAACTGTAAACTAGCTTTTCTTCCTATGCCAGTTTATAGCAAATAGTCAAATAGAGAGAGAGTGATAACCCAGGAAAGTTATGTGCTTATAAAACCTCATATGCTCTCCATTCAGTTGAAATCACAAGTCTCTGGTGATAGCTCTTTTGAAAGGACTGGGGGTTTTATCAGCAATATCAACAGATGCTATTTATTGTCAAAGCATTCATGAATCGCTATCAAATCCTGGCCAACTTCAGATATGGGCAACCTTCTCCAAGCATCATTTCCATAAGTCAATATTCCCATCAGCTGATTGTTGCCACTGATTCTGTTGTGCCTCTAAACTAAATCTAAACATTGTACATTGTACTTTTAGATAGCATTGATTCTCGGCCCCACCCTTACCCCATGCCCAGGCATCAACTAAAAGGTCCTCGATCAGCAACACAACAGGAAAGTCTCTTGAGTGGCAATGAGATGAATTAACTGGACATAGTTTGTCACTAAAAGTCCTTTCTCTAGCTTGGTAGTAGCCCAACCCCATAATCCCCATACTTGGGAAGCTGAGACAAGAGGGCTATGAGTTCAAGGCCAGTCTAGGAACTGACAGGGAGATACTTAACAGACCTTCTCATCCCTAGGTGAAATACAAAGAAAAATATGAAAAAGAACGAGGAAAGCCCATGCTCGACTTTGAGACTCCAACATATATTACTGCCAAAGAGTCTCAGCAGATGCAGAGTGGGGTAAGTCCTGAAGAAATACCATAAAGGACAGCAACATCAAACCAGTGAACACTGGCTCAGGCAGGACCATTTCCAGCCTCCAGTTATTCAAAAGTGATCGGAGACATAGCTTTGTAACCCACGATTCCTAAATTCCTGCTCACTGTAGAAATCCTATAATTATTTTCTTTAGGATGTTTTGAGTAGTATTTGGCGTACATGTTTTGTTCCAGCAAGTATTTTCATAAAATTAGAAAACAATCCTTCCTAAACATGAAAATATTATATGGACCACAGTGTGAATATTTCTTTGCTGAAAGAAGAGTTCCCACCGTACAGGTACATCGCTGCTTTGCCGTGGCCTCCACTTAGTGGGGTGCCCCGGGACAAACAAGTGGGGTTCCATTTCCTGCACACCCGTGTTTACTGTGGCAGTAGTAACTACAGTCAAGTCAGGAAATCGGCCTACTTGCCCATCAACAGATGAATGGATATGGGAAAGGTTGTGTTATTTATACGCAATGGAGTGAATGAATGAATATGGGAAAGGTTGTGTTATTTATACGCAATGGAGTGCTACTCCCACACAGAAGGGAGTCATGTCACTTGTAGGAAAATGGATGGAACTGGAGGTCATCGTGTTAAGTTAAACAAGCCAGACTTAGACAAATGTCCTATGTTTACAGAACCCAGGTTTTATTTTTAAGGACATGAATGCACAGAGGGAATTATTTGTGAAGAAGACCAAGAAGGAAGATGGGGAGAAAAGAAAGATAAAGAGACAGAGATGGGGTGGGGATGTAGATATGATCAAAGTATATTATATACATGTAGAGGAAAAGTCAAGTCAAATGCCATATTCCTTATGAAAAGAGGAGGTATTTTTAAAATATTTTTTTTAGTTTGAACCATAAACAGAGAATGAATTTTACAGGGAAATAGGCCTTTGGAGACCTTGCTTGCCTCTTCTCCGTGAGGCCTATGACAACAGATGATGCTTTGTTCTGTTCTGTCTTTTTTCATTTTTAAAGAGAAGTAGTTTGTGAGCTTTCTTGGTATATGGAATGCAGGTCATAGAAAGTTCAAAACAGGCTCAAGAAATAGGTGAGTCCAAACTAAGTCTATGCGAGTGCTCTGTGGTACTCTTGAAACCTTCCTAGGGATTTAAAGCCCTATGAAGATAAGCCAGCAAAGCACGCATCTAACATCTGTTCTCTGTGAGTGACGTCATGTGTTCAAGAGATCAGGAGAGGGGAATAGCCCTTTCTCTCACCCATGGATGAAACCACAGATTCCTATTCTCCAGCCTCACTTTTCACCTAGTCTATTCGGGGATTCAAATAATAGGTCACAAGCCCCTTACTGCTTCCCTGGGGCCCAAGAGGACTGAGCCTGGCACTGTAATGCAGACAGGACTGTGTCTGTCACTTCAACGCTAGAACCTAACAAAGTGCTGGCACATGGTAATGTTGCCTGTTCAATGAAGAGGTTGAAAAGGAGGTTGTGACAGGGGTGGTGGCACACACCTGTAATCTCAGCACTCAGGAGGCTGATGCAGGAGGATCATGAGTTCAAAGCCAGCCTGTCTGCCACACCTCAAAAACAAAGTCATGATGTTGCGAAGTGCCAATGCAGGTGTGGTCCCTTGGGCTCCTCTTTCTAATTCCATTCCCTGGAGCTGCTGTAAATTCTGAAACAAAATATTTTCTCCAATTTAAGAAAAAAAAACTTGCGGTAGAGGAGTTGTTCAGATGGCTCAGTGGTTAAGAACACTGACTGCTTTTCCAGAGGACCCAGGTTTGATTCCCAGCACCAACATGACAGTTCACAACTGTAACTCCAGTTCCTGTGGAATCCAACACCCCCCTTCTGGCCTGAGCAGGCAAAACTCCCATACACGGGAAAATAAAATAAAGTAAAATTTAACGTGTGACAGGACAGCGTGATGGCTCAGTGTGTGAAGGACTTGTGCTGCAACAACCCAACAACCCAAGTTCCACAAGACCCAAGGAGGGCACTGATGCCTACAAGCTGTCCCCATCCTTCACGTATGCATTTGGCATAAGAACTGTGGCATGTGTGTGCCCATGCTCTCACTCACGCATCACCCACAAAGATGGAAATAATAATAATAATAATAAATTAAATGGGACAGTCTCAGGAAGAGAGTAGATTCTAAGTTAATGGCCCACCCATTCCCTCACTGTGGTTGGTGCCAGCTCCATCCCAACCTTAGGTAGACTTTTGGGAGTCATCAAAGAACTTCAGAGTTTCTTTGGAGCCACTGACTGCCAGCCAAATATTTCCAGAACAATGAGACACTTTCAAATGTGCACACCTTGTCAGAACTGTGGTTAAGAGGCCAAACCCTGAAAGAAAACCTACATGACTGAAATATGGATTCTAACAGGGTCTTTCTTGTTTTTCCTTTTTACTCATATTAGAAAGAATATAGGAAAGAATATGAAGAGTCCATTAAAGGCAGAAACCTGACGGGCCTGGAGGTCACGCCTGCCTTGTTACATGTCAGACATGCAACCAAAATAGCAAGCGAGGTAGTAGATGCTTGGTCTTCCCGTCCCTCTTCACCCAATAATTACACTAATGACTCACCTTTGTGCTCCTACCCAGATACCACTTGGGATTTCCGGTGGAGTTCCTATGTTTGGTACTACTGTCTAATCTATGACCCTTTTAATTCTTCTAATTTTTAAAATGGAATATCTAATAAAACATGCATACCTTAGTATTCTGTAGACAATCTAATCAAACATGCCTACCTTTGCATTCTATTAATTTCTAGTCTTGTATTTATTTAATAATTAACACCAACCGTGAACCATACACCCTGCATAATCACCTATTTACTTACTCAACCAGGAACTGTTAAAATTGGGATAATTGTTTTATTTACTCATTACCTGTCAATTTTGTTGCTTTTATTTTGTGACATAGAAAGAGTATAGGAAAGATCTGGAAGAAAGCATTCGAGGGAAAGGTCTCACTGAAATGGAAGATACTCCTGACATGCTGAGAGCGAAGAACGCCACTCAAATCCTCAATGAGGTAAGACTGTAGCCAGCTACTGCATGCACATCCTTAATATGGCACCTGCATACCCAAATTAGACCAAGAGAGAGAAAAAAATAATTTTTGCCTTTCAGACTTTATATCCAGACTAGTTATTAACTGCTAGATAAAATGTATGCCAATTTCTGGTGAGTAGATATGAAACAGGATGCGTCTATAGCAGCTGTCATAACCAATTAGTATCCAATATTGCTTGATTTAGTTTTGATATATTCACAATGCTCATTTAAATGAAAACAGCACAGCACACCGGGATGGTTGGTGTGCTCCTAAATTTAATCCTGATAATGTACCAAGCCAGATTTAAAATGTACTTTCCATGTCAACAGACTTCCCTTGCCTAATGTCACCATACCTAGAGCAGGATGAACACGCATGCCACCCTGTCCTGGGAAGCAGCTGGCAAGGACACCGCCTGTGACTCGTGAAGGGCGTGTCCTGTGGATTTTTATTTATGTGGTACTGTCACCACCTACTAAGAGAAGGCGCATGACCTTTTTCCCTTAAAAACCAATTCCTCTACAGAAAGAATATAAGCGGGACCTGGAGCTGGAAGTTAAAGGAAGAGGCTTGAATACCATGGCCAACGAGACTCCAGATTTTATGCGGGCCAAGAATGCTACAGACATCGCCAGCCAGGTCAGTACTCCATCCCTGCACGCTACCAACATCGCCAGATCAAACATATGTACCAGCAAAGCACCCACACACATAAAATTTTAAGTCTTTAAAAACTATAAACACAACAGGAAGAAGCGTTGTTGATTGCCAGAATTAAAAAAAAAAAAAAAAAAAAGGAAGAGGACTGGGAAGATGGTTCAGAGGCTAAGAGCACCAGCTGCTCTTCCAGAGGATCCAAGTTCAATTCCCAGCACCTACATGGCAGTTCACAACTGTCTGTAACTCTAGCTTCAGGGAATCTGACACCCTCAAACAGACACACATGCAGGCAAAACAACAATGCATGTAAAAAAAAAATCATTACAAGAAAGAAAGAAATATGATTAGGTCTTAATTCAACCAAGCCTATAAGGGCTACGCGTATCGTAAACATTCACCGAACTGATGGGTGTCCCTTTTACAGATTAAGTACAAGCAATCAGCCGAACTGGAAAAAGCCAATTTCACTTCTGTCGTTGATACCCCGGAGATCATTCATGCTCAGCAGGTCAAGAACCTTTCCAGCCAGGTAAAGTTTCCTTAGGGCAAAGGGTTTCCTGGTAAATCCCAACAGTTTTCTCATAACACTGTTTTCCCCGCCAGAACAGGAGGCCTTTGTTTACAGTGCAGATTTGAGACAGGATTGAACTTTCTGCATGAGATTTAAAGACAGAAGGGTGGGGGTGCAGGCACCTCAGTAGTAAAGTGTGACACCCTGGGTTCTAGCTCAGACATTGGAAGGAAAAACTCAAGCCATCATGAGGGAGGTTCCAAGACCTGGAGCCCTTCCGCAGCTTCCGCGGTACAACTCACAATTAATGAATGTTGGAGCATCTGTTAGAATGGGGGTTTAAGGTGTGTGGGTGCATGTGGAAGACACAAAGTAGGCCACCCTCTCACTCGTGCCTGAGACTGAGCCATCAACTTGAACCACACAACCTGGGGCGCCCCAGGTGGGCTACTTTCCCAATTCCTAAAAATCCTGTGACAAAAAGTTAGGTGGGGCCGGAAGTAATCTCAGCAGGTCGGGGAGACAAGGTTGGAGGCCGCCATAAACTGTACTGCAAGATTCTGTCTCTGAAACAAAATTAAACAATTACAAAAACAAAATAAAGCATCAACAGGATTCCTTCCTCTGTTAGTACTCTTCAGATGTGCCTTCCCTGCCGAAGTGTAAGGGCTCTTTTAGGTTACCGGCCTATATAACGATGGGGCTCATGCTATGTTTGTGCTCCCTGCCTTTTCCCAGAAAAAGTACAAGGAAGATGCAGAGAAGTCCATGTCATACTACGAGACTGTCCTGGACACTCCCGAGATGCAAAGAGTCCGTGAGAACCAGAAGAACTTCAGCCTTGTGAGTTTCTATTCCGCTGAGGCTCAGCCCACTGGTCGAGGGACAGCAGGCTAAGGGGGTGGCTTTGAGGACACACACTTGGCATCCCATGAGGGCAGAGGAGTATGCAAATCTTCTCTGGGCTCACTTTGTGTTTTAATCCCAAATGAGTGTCCGAGTCTCAGCTGCTCAACAGGTGACTTCTTGTCACTGAATGCAGGCCTATTGCTGTCACCTTTTACTGTTGACACGTCCTTTTCCAACTAAACCTCAGCAAGAGATACTTTGAATTTTTATATATTTTATGTTTTTAAAAATTAGTTCTGTCTAGAAGCACACATAGCTTGGTGTTAGAACGTGAGTTTCTTATGGCGTGAGACTCCGGGGTTCAATCCCCAGCAAGTCTCTAGCAACACCCCATCACTAAAATGAGTTTCTCTCCAAAATTCTTGGTAAAGAACTGATTTGGGGCTATCGCATTGTGATTATTGTGGCACGGGCTTTTATGAATGTAAAATTCTAGCTTCCTATCCACAATATAGAACAGTTATAAAGTATGTCAGGCAATGTGGCAATCTTAACAGGGTATTTACTCTTTCTTCATAGCTCCAATACCAGTGTGACCTTAAAAACAGTAAAGGGAAAGTTACAGTTGTTCAAGACACGCCAGAAATACTGCGTGTCAAAGAAAACCAAAAGAATTTCAGCTCGGTACATTTACGATTTTCTCTCCATCTAATGCTAACCTAACAATGTCGTTCTGTTTAAGAAGGTACATGGGCCCCGTGCTCACACAGGCAATTAACCTCTAACTTGCCCAGTTGATGCTAGCGGGTCCTTGGTAAAATGCCCCAAACTTTGCTCCCAAATCATCACTCCTGAGAACATTTGAAATAACTTAAAGCTAACAAAATAACGCCTCTCTTTATATTTTTTGATCTCAAATAGTAACTCAGACAGTAACCCGTGTTGTCTTGTTCCGAGGTGGTGGATTTCTTTGTGGTGTGATCTTCTTTTATTAGCCCTCTACAAAATAACTGACCGACTGACTTTGCATTTCTTTAATGAGTTCTGTGGTTTTTAATCGTTTTCTGTGGTTTTTTTTTTCTCATCCTGTATTAATATGGTGTGGTATTCTAAAGAGAACTCTCAAGAGCTGGCAAGCGGTTGGCCTTGCCTCTCTGGTTCTGGGCACTGATTCTGACAGGAGGAATTCAGAAGCGAAACTTCAGCCCTTGCCTGGAAATACTGTGTAGTGCCTTTGTTTTCATGGAAGCCATGCGGGCTAGTCTTTCTCCAGGCACTGCCCGGGTTTCCTTCTTTCTGTGTAACAGTCTCCTGCTTCTGAATGCCCAGGTTCTCTATAAAGAGGATGTCTCCCCGGGAACAGCCATCGGAAAGACCCCTGAGATGCTAAGAGTGAAGCAAACGCAGGACCACATTAGCTCGGTAAGGACGTCAGAGTCACGTGGGCTGTTCTCGACCTGACTTTGATAAATCTGTGGCTTCTAAGTCGTAATCTAAACATGCCACCAGAAACAGCATCCAGCCTCAAAACAGATGTCTGGGCACTGCCGACATCACAGGCTACGTCCCGGTGGGGGTTCTCATGAAGATGGAAAGCAGAGGCTTATGGGAAAATAGGACCTATCAGCACCAAGGAGTGAACCTTTTTGGAGGCACATGTGTGGCTAGCTACAGATGTCCTAATCAAAGGGATTGCTGGGTAGGAAGATGCTGGAGGCCAGGCAGCCTCTTCTTACTTTTGCATTTTCTGACCTCCGCTGCCTCTCAAGCAGTCTTTTTTTTTTTTGTTTTTTTGGGTTTTTTTTGTTTTTGTTTTTCGAGACAGGGTTTCCCTGTAGTTTCTAGAGCCTGTCCTGGAACTAGCTCTTGTAGACCAGGCTGTCCTCGAACTCAGAGATCTGCCTGCCTCTGCCTCCCGAGTGCTGGGATTAAAGGCGTGCGCCACCACCGCCCGGCTCCTCTCAAGCAGTCTTGGTCCAAAAGTGTGAAATGGAAAAGCACAGAATAATTATTCTTTCTCATATAATCAGTGCCATGGCTTCCCATCTCATCCCACCTGGGGCAAGAATCATCCCTGCATCTGTACATTCCAAAGTGCATGCTGCCTGCCCTCCCTAGCTGTCTGCATTGCCAGATTTTAGTACTGCAATGTTTGTGTTCAGATAGCCCTTATTGTATTAGTGATGGCCCCAAAGAGCAGGAGGAGCGATGCTGGCCATGCAGAAAAACCAAAGCTTATAAATAAACCAATGTGCTTCCTCTGAAAGAAAAAAAAAAAGGTCAAAGTGGCCGGGCGATGGTGGCACACTCCTTTAATGCCAGCACTCGGGAGGCAGAGGCAAGTGGATCTCTGTGAGTTCAAGGCCTGCCTAGTCTACAAGAGCTAGTTCCAGGACAGACTCTAAAACTACAGAGAAACCCTGTCTCGCTGTCTGAAAAAAAAAAAAATCAAAGTGATCAACATAATAAGTAAAGATGCCATCTGCTAAGGTTGCTAAGAGATACAGTAGAATGAATTTTTATGTTCATGGACTTGGAAAAGAGGGAAAGAAGCCCATATTTGTTTGCTATCATGCCTCAGAACTGCAAAAGAGAAAGCCACAGTGCATGGCAAGCACTTAATTAAGAAAAAGGCAATCTGAGTGTGGTGGCGTGCACCTTTAAACCACTCAGCAGGCAGAAGTAGGTGGATCTCTGTGAGTCTGCGGTCAGTCTGGTGACCTGGTGAGGTCTTCCGTCAGGACAAAGCAGCTAAAACTGAAGGAGAGCTGGGGAGCAGAAAGTAAACGTGCACCATCTCCAACTCCCCTCAAAAGTACAGGACTACTAATCGACCAGACAGAGGAGGTGAGAAGATCTCAGCATGCAATTGTGCCTTCATGTCCCCATTTCCCCATAGGTCAAGTATAAAGAAGCAATTGGACAAGGAACTCCAATCCCTGACCTGCCCGAAGTGAAACGTGTCAAGGAGACGCAGAAGCACATTAGCTCGGTACACACTCTTACTCGGCATGCCTATTTGTGTGACGGGCCACCTCTCCTCTCATTGGTACCCCAGTGCCATCCATCCCCTCCTTCTGCCGATGGCCTCCAATGCTGAGGGATGCTGTGACTCCCCCATAGTTCCCCTCAGATGGCAGAAGTAGCCAAGAGACCTCAGTCATGGTTGTCGCTCACCCCCTATGACTCCTTATATCTTCTCTGTGCTGTAAACGTCATTTTGAATTTCTGTCCCCTAACCTGAAAAGAAAACCAGCCCAGGGGTTCTGTGTTGCTTTGGCTTCTAACTTCTTGCCTTTCTGTAGTTTTCTGGTGATCCACCCTGCCTCTGCCTCCATGTGATGGGATTCACGGCTCACACCACCATGCTGAGCCTAGGCTGCAACTCACTAAGAGGAAAGGAGATAAGAGGTTTAGAAAGTGGGGATTCCTTACTCTTTTTGTTAAAATTTGCAGTCCCCGTAAAAAAACAGCATAGATTTAGTGCAGGGTCTGGGAACATAGTTCAGTGGTGGAACAAGGCCCCGAGTTCAATCCCAACACTACAAATAAAACAGAAAAATAAACACAGTGGGGGGGAAAAAGACCAACCAACAAGTATTAGCTTACTTGATCCCACAGTAAAAGAACACTGAGAAAGATGCTCTTCCTGAAATACAAATTAGTCCTGCTCATATCACATGTCCAACTAGGGACCACCTAAGGTTCCAATAAACCTGCCGTATATGCATGCCTGAAATCCCAGCACTCAGGAAGCTGAAGCAGGGGGAATACTAGGGGTGTAACATGAGTCAGGGCTGAGTAGCAAAAGAGCCTTCACAAATATATATATGAATGTGTGTGTGTTTGTGGCAAACAAACATTTGTGGTAAAAATATATTTGTGGTAAAATATGTATATATGGTAAAATGGTAGGAAATGCATAAAATTCTCAATGACTCTGAAGGAGAAAGTATTAGAACATCATATGGTTAGAAAATTATAAAACAGACAACATGTGCTTTGAGTATAGATATGCAGACCTAGAATGCACAAGACATTGAGACTGGATACAATGAAATGCTTAGTTTGGGGTTGGTTTTTTGTTGTTGTTGTTGTTTTTGTTTTTTGAGGGGGGTGGTTACTGGCAACTGAATCCAGGGCTTTGCACATGCTAATTGAAAATGTTTCTCATTGTTATTAAATTTGCTGTCATAACTTAATGCATTTCAAGAATGCACTAAGTATTGACTGTGAAAAATGAAAAACTTAGGATCTGGTGTTCAAGATGGCAAAATTTCTACAAATACTTCTGAACTTTGTTTTCCTTTTGTCCCCAAGTTCGTATTCCAAATGTAGCTCGTTCTTATGAACACTCACCCGAACACCCTCAAGGAGCTGTAATCTAAAGCATTTGTGGTCACTTTGCTTTCTGGGTATTCTAATTATTCTGCAGGTTATGTACAAAGAAAACTTGGGAACAGGCATTCCAACCACTATCACCCCAGAGATTGAGAGAGTCAAGCGCAATCAAGAGAACTTTAGCTCGGTATTTATGGATATATGAACTAAGAAATTCTTTCCCATTAAAAAAAAAAACTACCAGAATAACCTACCGGCCTCCTTTCCACAGTAACATTTTAATGGCTCTGTGTGTTTGTGTATCGCCCTCTGATGAAAGCCCCCTGGTCCCATCCAGAATGCCCACTCTTCTTGTTGCTCTTTAACATTCTTGCAACTGACTGATGTGAACTAGATCTGAAATATGGCCAGCAGAATTAACAAGCTTCCTCGGGGTGCTTGCACCCTAGAACCCAGTCCTCCTTCCTCCTGTACCTTTCTCTTCTAAGATGTAGTGGTGTAGAGTTCATCTTTGCATTTTGCAACGCGCAAAAGCATTGCCCTGACTAAATGCCGCTATCTAAAAAATCTCCCTCCCCACCCCCACCCCAGCCCCTCTTTCCTCTGTCTCTGGCTTGTTTTGAACGTCTTCTGGGCACTTTCTTGTATCTCACAGGTTTTGTACAAAGAAAGCTTGGGGAAAGGAACCCCTACTGCTATCACTCCTGAGATGGAGAGAGTCAAGCGCAATCAAGAGAACTTTAGCTCGGTATTTCTCAGGGGCAAAAATCCCAACCCTAATTCTTATTTAAAAAAAAAAAAAACAAACAAACAGTGGGCACATCAATGTCTTTAACATACAAATGTAAAATGACTAAATTCATATAATGAAAGAATGATGCCAATATTACTTAAGATTTCGACCCAAATCTAATGTGATTTTTAATACTGGTGTGAAATTTTAACTATTTTTTTTTTAATGTTTAAACTCAGCTATATATTACTTTCCTTAAAAATCTATAATTCTCAGTTTTCTTCCTCCAGTTCTAACTAGTGTGGTACAGGTCAAAAAGAAAATCTAACATCCTTCCCCAAAGGACGGCACTAATCAGAATTGTGATTATTGTGGCTTGAATTTTTTTGTTTGTTTGTTTGTATACGTAGCTTTTCCTAAATGGTCGTGATCCTTAAACATCATCCTTCGAAAATAACAGATCAATTCACAGTAACTCAGAAATATAAGTTCACTTATGTCAGCGAGTTTTGTTTGTATGCCATAAAAGATGCAGGTGAGCTTTCCTACGAGGGATGTATTCAGGACCACTGCTAAGTTGATAATGTTTATGAATATTTATTAATCTCCTCAAGCCCTCAGTTTTTCTGATTCAGTGCTGTCTCTAACTCATAGACAGTAACTTCAACGAGCTAAGTACTGTTTGGTAAAGCCTAATCCTGTATATTTGAGAATGTGCGTAAGCAAGCAGCCCTGTGTGTGCTCTGATATCACTGAGAGACCAGCCATTATATGGTGTGCAACTAAATGCACAAAGCGGTCCACGGTTGCTCTGTTTCTTGGTTTTGCTTTGCTTCTTCGTAAGAATAAGTACTCTTGGAGATTTGTTTTAAGGTCATATTTACCTAAAAGATGGATCCAGGCTGATGTGACTGTCGGTTCTGTGCACGCAGATATTGTACAAAGAGAACCTGAGCAAGGGGACTCCCCTGCCTGTCACTCCTGAGATGGAGAGAGTCAAGCGCAATCAAGAAAACTTTAGCTCGGTATTTGCGAGAAAGTTCCTTTAACTCTGTATTAAAAAGAATAATTCCGATAAAACAAAATTCTTACCATTTATCCCTTTATAATAATTTAACAAATTCTTTGAAAAAAAAAACTAAAACTTACCAACTGAATCCTTCTGTCCTGGACATTGTACTTACCATTTAATCTTGATGTTTTCTTTCTACTTTTTGAAATACCTCCATAAAACGTCATTAGATATGTAGGTATATCTGTTTTAACTTAGTGTCTGTACGTAGTGGTGGTGGGAATTGAACTTATGCCCTTGCCTGGACTAGGCAAGTGCTCCACCACGTGGGCTCCCCACTTAACACTTTAAATCCTTTTCCTTTGCCATGTTGTTAGTACTGGTACTTTTGAAACTAACTGATTTCCCGACGACCCAAACCTGGTAGCTTGTATTTACATGGAATCTTCCAGTCGGATGTTTCCAGGTTAGTGCAATAAGAA